>NC_091186.1:23855843-23970843 GCF_040958095.1 Procambarus clarkii
TGGTAGTGGTGTAGTGGTAGTGGTGGTGTGGTGGTAGTGGTGGTGTGGTGGTAGTGGTGGTGTGGTGGTAGTGGTGGTGTGGTGGTAGTGGTGGTGTGGTGGTAGTGGTGGTAGTGGTGGTGTGGTGGTAGTGGTGGTGTGGTGGTGTGGTGGTAGTGGTGGTGTGGTGGTAGTGGTGGTGTGGTGGTAGTGGTGGTGTGGTGGTAGTGATGGTGTAGTGGTAGTGGTGGTGTGGTGGTAGTGGTGGTGTGGTGGTAGTGGTGGTGTGGTGGTAGTGGTGGTGTAGTGGTAGTGGTGGTGTGGTGGTAGTGGTGGTGTAGTGGTAGTGGTGGTGTGGTGGTAGTGGTGGTGTGGTGGTAGTGGTGGTGTGGTGGTAGTGGTGGTGTGGTGGTAGTGGTGGTGTAGTGGTAGTGGTGGTGTGGCGGTAGTGGTGGTGTAGCGGTAGTGGTGGTGTGGTGGTAGTGGTGGTGTGGTGGTAGTGGTGGTGTGGTGGTAGTGGTGGTGTAGCGGTAGTGGTGGTGTGGCGGTAGTGGTGGTGTGGTGGTAGTGGTGGTGTGGTGGTAGTGGTGGTGTAGTGGTAGTGGTGGTGTGGTGGTAGTGGTGGTGTGGTGGTAGTGGTGGTAGTGGTGGTAGTGGTGGTGTGGTGGTAGTGGTGGTGTGGTGGTAGTGGTGGTAGTGGTGGTGTGGTGGTAGTGGTGGTGTGGTGGTAGTGGTGGTGTGGTGGTAGTGGTGGTAGTGGTGGTGTGGTGGTAGTGGTGGTGTGGTGGTGTGGTGGTGTGGTGGTAGTGGTGGTGTGGTGGTAGTGGTGGTGTGGTGGTAGTGGTGGTGTGGTGGTAGTGATGGTGTAGTGGTAGTGGTGGTGTGGTGGTAGTGGTGGTGTGGTGGTAGTGGTGGTGTGGTGGTAGTGGTGGTGTAGTGGTAGTGGTGGTGTGGTGGTAGTGGTGGTGTGGTGGTAGTGGTGGTATGGTGGTAGTGGTGGTGTGGTGGTAGTGGTGGTGTGGTGGTAGTGGTGGTGTAGTGGTAGTGGTGGTGTGGTGGTAGTGGTGGTGTAGCGGTAGTGGTGGTGTGGTGGTAGTGGTGGTGTGGTGGTAGTGGTGGTGTAGTGGTAGTGGTGGTGTGGTGGTAGTGGTGGTGTGGTGGTAGTGGTGGTGTGGTGGTAGTGGTGGTGTGGTGGTAGTGGTGGTGTAGTGGTAGTGGTGGTGTGGTGGTAGTGGTGGTGTGGTGGTAGTGGTGGTGTGGTGGTAGTGGTGGTGTAGTGGTAGTGGTGGTGTGGTGGTAGTGGTGGTGTGGTGGTAGTGGTGGTAGTGGTGGTGTGGTGGTAGTGGTGGTGTGGCGGTAGTGGTGGTGTGGTGGTAGTGGTGGTGTAGTGGTAGTGGTGGTGTAGTGGTAGTGGTGGTGTAGTGGTAGTGGTGGTGTGGCGGAAGTGGTGGTGTAGTGGTAGTGGTGGTGTGGTGGTAGTGATGGTGTGGTGGTAGTAGTGGTGTGGTGGTAGTGGTGGTGTGGTGGTAGTAGTGGTGTGGTGGTAGTGGTGGTGTGGTGGTAGTGGTGGTGTAGCGGTAGTGGTGGTGTGGCAGTAGTGGTGGTGTAGTGGTAGTGGTGGTGTGGTGGTAGTGGTGGTGTGGTGGTAGTGATGGTGTAGTGGTAGTGGTGGTGTGGTGGTAGTGGTGGTGTGGTGGTAGTGATGGTGTAGTGGTAGTGGTGGTGTGGTGGTAGTGGTGGTGTGGTGGTAGTGGTGGTGAGGCGGGAGTATAGTGGCACACCATGCTACGAGGCACCACAGTTGGGGGGGGGGGCGGGGGGTCACACCACAGCGCGAGTGAAATCAATACCAGGTGGAGAAATGTGAAGGTTATTCTTGGAGAACGATAGGCTCCCTGTCCCCACTACCTATACGGCTCCGAGCCTCTCTACCACATCTTCCACACCTACCACAATCACTGCAACATCTACCATTATCTCCATCATCACAGCAACCGCAACTACCACTATTTCCACCATCACAGCTACCACCATCACCACTACCACAATCACTGCCACATCTACCATTATCTCCATCATCACAGCAACCGCAACTACCACTATTTCCACCATCACAGCTACCACCATCACCACTACCACCATCACTGCCACACGTACCACTACCTCCACCATCCTACCTATTAAACAGCTCCGCCTTCTGTTTAAGAAGAAAGAATAATTAAAAATATAATCTCACATGGAGTCAAACCGACAGGCCAAAGATTGGAATTCATCATTTGCTACGAAACAAAAAGGACTGCTGATTTAATGCTTACAAAACAGCCCCAATAAACAATACAATCTTCTCCAAACAGCAAACTGGGTATACCAGTTTACACGCCACAGTGAAGGATGTCACCTTCGATCTATTTACATTGGTATGACCACTACAAGATCCATTCTAAATATACAGAGTAATGACTTCGACACCTTGCCTACGCTCAGACCCAGACCTCACCATACGACACCTTGCCTACGCTCAGACCCAGACCTCACCATACGACACCTTGCCTACGCTCAGACCCAGACCTCACCATACGACACCTTGCCTACGCTCAGACCCAGACCTCACCATACGACACCTTGCCTACGCTCAGACCCAGACCTCACCATACGACACCTTGCCTACGCTCAGACCCAGACCTCACCATACGACACCTTGCCTACGCTCAGACCCAGACCTCACCATACGACACCTTGCCTACGCTCAGACCCAGACCTCACCATACGACACCTTGCCTACGCTCAGACCCAGACCTCGCCAAACAGCACTAGACAACGACCGAGATCTCTATCGAGTTCACCCCCGTCCACCGCCTTATCCTGTGTTTAATTGACATCCATTTGAGGCAATGGAGTGGTTTAAACTCGCGACCTGGTGATTCTCGAACGCCTGCTGCCTTAACCGACTATGCCACGATGGTACAAACGTTGACTAGCGCGGAAGTCTACTGCGTTCTCTGGGACGTTCTGGAGGGCGCCAAACCGGGGCCCAACCAGGATTTTTACGTCCAATCACGACTACACTAGCGCCCGCGGTCAGTGTGAAGATGTCGGCTCCAGCTGGTGCTGTACCTGGATATATGAGGCAAGTGTAGTGCTCATATGAGGAAGGATGAGGACCCCAGATGGTGCAGGATGAGGTATGCTGGAAGGATATGAGAAGTGCAGTACTATAACGCTAGTTAACTGCACTGGTAACGCTAGTTAACTGCACCGTACTTCACAGTACTGCACAGTACTTTAATGGGGTACAAACTGAGCTCAATTTTCTCCTATCACTAACACTGTGGGAGCGGCCAGCAAAGGAGGGAATTACTTGGGAATGTCTTCGCTAGTGCATTACCATTCATTTGCATAAGTGCTTTAAGGGGCAGAGTAGTGTAGGCCATTGCTTTATTTATTGTTGAATAATAGGATGTGATAATGATGTAAATTCTTCACTCCAGAGGGAATTTCACAAATATCCGGGGTTGAAGTGAGAGATGAGATGAAGATGGATCTCTCACTCGCTGAGAGATTGAGACACAGCACAAGAGAGAGCGTCCTTCAGACACCTGACACTGACTTTGCGTGCGCGTGTGACACCAGAACACTACCCCACAGCAACACGTTGAGTATACGTGCAGTATACAGTATACTATAGTATAGTTAGTATGCATGTCCACGGGGTGTAGTCTCACACTCGCTGTCACATGGGATATTCTCTTTTCTAATTCTCTGCACTTACAAGCACACGACCCAACACTTCGCACAACACACTGTAACAAAAAGGAGGCCTGGTCGAGGACCGGGTCGCGGAGACGCTAAGTCCCGAAATCATCTCAAGATAACCTCAAGATAACAAGATAACCCCCCTAAAACCTCCTATTTCGTCGTTTTCTATGAGATAATATATCGCTGATATTTTTCAATCGTGTCAAGTATGATATATTTATGAATCAGGATATAGTTCATCTGTATGTATACCACCATACCATCATACTCCGATATCACGTGTCCCACTTAATTAGAGACAATTAAGCAGCAGCATTATTACGCGGAGCAGCTCCTCAACTTCACAGCTATAATAACCCTATTCAACCCGTTCTCGCACTTTCTTACAGTCAATATTGACATTAAATACGTGCATATGTGACATACTAATTTATTGTGAATATTTTAGTTTACCTTGAAAAGCTTCATAGAAAACACCGACCTTACCTAACCTTCTTAGTATGTTAAGATAAGCATCTTATTGCTTCGTAATTACAATTATTACTTAACCTATTATAGGTATAGGCAATCAAGGTCATATGAGTCACAGCCTGGATAACCAGGTATCCTATGAAGGTGTTTATCAAGTTCTTCTTTGAACCCTGCGAGAGGTCGGCCCGTTATGCCTCGTAAGTATAGAGGGAGAGTGTTGGAAAGTCTTGGGCCTCTGAGGTTAATGGAGTTCTCTCAGAGCACCTATTGCATCTCTGCTTTTCAGGATGTGTTTTGCACATCCTGCCATGCCTTCTGGTCTCCTGTGGTGTTATTTCTGTGTGCAGGTTTATAACCGGGTATTTATAGTATTTTCCAAACGTAAATTATTATGTATATCTTTCGCCTGCGCTCTAGGGAATATAGATTTAAGATTTTTAAGGGGTCTCAATAATTTACATGTTTTATCAAATGGATTCCAGCATTAAGGGATGTGTGTCTGAATGCTCACCAGGTCAGCAATTTCTTCTGCTTTGAATAGTCTTTAGCGTGCAAAAGTATTCCACTAGTGTGACGACAACTATTTGGACTGGACGGCAGAGCACCGGTTTCACTTCTTATAGGTCGGCGTTCAATCCCTGACCGTCCAAGTGATTAGGAACCAATTCATTCTTTCCCTCCGTCCTATCCCAAATCCCTATCTTCATATTTCTTCTAAGTGGTATATAGTTGTAGTGGCTTAGTGTTTTCTCCTGATCATTACCTTACCTTACAACAAGTGTGATATATAACATTGTCGGTCACCCTAATATGATATGCAACATTGTCTGTCACCCTAATATGATATGCAACATTGTCGGTCACCCTAATATGACATGCAACATTGTCGGTCACCCTAATATGATATGCAACATTGTCTGTCACCCTAATATGATATGCAACATTGTCGGTCACCCTAATATGATATGCAACATTGTCGGTCATCCTTGTGTGATATGCAACATTGTCGGTCATCCTTGTGTGATATGCAACATTGTCGGTCATCCTTGTGTGATATGCAACATTGTCGGTCATCCTTGTATGATATGCAACATTGTCGGTCATCCTTGTATGATATGCAACATTGTCGGTCATCCTTGTGTGATATGTAACATTTTGTATCATGATATCCAAACTATAAATCAGAAAATGAAGAACCGACGACGTTTCGGTCCGTGCTGGATATATTATCAAGTCGTACACGAGCCAATAATGGCCCAGGATGGACCGAAACGTCGTCGTTATATAAGCGTCCAACAAGCGAGGAAGTATTAAACAAATACGATAAGTTAAACCAACAAGTAGTTGGCTTAACTACTTGTTCCTGGACGTAGTTCCAATAAGGGGTAGTTACCAGCGCCTTTAATTTTAAATGAGCTTTGTACTCCCTCCGTTTTTTTGCATATACGACAAATTACTTCAAGCGTCGCCCGGAGCACGAGAATGGTAGAGAGAGTGTTGGAACTGTGGTGTTAATGGTGAGGGAGGGGGGGGGAAGAGGTCAGATGGGTCACTCCTTCATCAGGATCTTATTTCTGTTGCGCGAAAATTGCTGTAATCGATAACCGCAAATGCTATTTATAAACCACTTTTGGAAGATCTTTCAAAACCCGGTTTATATTTCCTGATGTCCCCCTCCCATGTGTATATGCCCCGTGTTTATGTTCCCTTGTTTATGTCCCCCTGTTTATACCCCACCCCCTCCCAGTGTGTGTGTGTCCCCCCTGTGTTTATATTGATTATGTTAGACCTATGGACAATAGATATTATTTAGTGTCTGTAGAGTCATTACATCACTATATGTTACACGGCAAGTTCAACACCTCATAAACTCGGCTTCGCCAACTCGCCGTGCGTCGCATGAATATCTAAGCTTCCCCTACATTACTCGGAATTAATCCCGTTTTCTTTTATACTTAGGCGGCTGCCCGTGATCAATAGAGGATGGCCTCAGCAAATACACCATACACCACAGTGTCCCATTACCTTACTTGATCACATCCAGCACACAACCATCCGCCACCACGACCACAATATGTTGACTTCCTAGCTGAAAAGGAAGAGCCTAGCACTTTGCATCAAAATCTGCAGCTAACAATGGGAGAGGGAGATTACATTGTGCTTTCGTAGCCAGCCAGCCATTCAAGGCCCACATAACCATCCACTGAGGGCGCGTATAACCACCTAATCAGGACCCATATAACCACCAACTAAGAACCCATTTAACTGCCCAATCAGAACGTGTCTAACCACCTACTCGAAATCCTTACTCACAATTACTAATTTGGACTTAAAAATAGTTACCATCTGAGTGTTTGAGGGCCGTTGGGTCACTCGTTTCATCACACCATCAGAGCAGAGGTCTGTCGTGTTGACTATATACATGTACACAACACGGACTTTCCCAGTCAATCATGCAATCAATCTATTTTCGGTACATTTATCCATCTGTTCGAAGCTGGGACTCGAAACGGGATTCATTCAGCTCCAGTCGGTAATGTAACCTTTCCTCATCAACCAAGATCCCGTCCTCATCAACAAAGGCTAAATGCTTGTTAATCCACCCGCCAAACCCCGTGTTTATGAATTAAAAAAATAAAAACTTTACATACGATTCACAACCGATGTATTTTTTCTCGAGCAGTGATTCGTTCACGTCTTCTGCTCGAACCGCTCATCTTTAAATTCTTCATCTAAATACTAATTGTTGCCGACATAACTAAACCATCTCACCTAACTATTTCGGTCTAAGAATTTAACACACTCTAGTGTGTAATAATATTAATTTATACTTGAGAAAATGCAAATTTTGACTAGTCAGAACGTTAAAATTTATGAATGCATCTTTGGAATCAACTCTCGGTTGGATGAGCCTAACGTGAGGACAGATTGCTGTACTGTAAATCCTCCGTCAATCAACCTAACAAAGACGTGAATCCTCCATCAATCAACCTAACAAAGACGTAAATCCTCCATCAATCAACCTAACAAAGACGTAAATCCTCCATCAATCAACCTAACAAAGACGTAAATCCTCCATCAATCAACCTAACAAAGACGTGTTAACAAAACATTACCTAGGCCTAACAATGCATAAACTTGCTATAAGGTTATTTTTACTTTTATAAATCATTTATTTCACTACAGCATTTGGAACCTTAATTCTGTCAGCAGGATGCCAAATATATTAATCAAACAGTGACGCATTAACTTCGACGATAGATGGTATTCATACTACTGTCTCGGGGTGGAGGTTGGGCGCCTTATTTGTGTTGAGCAAACAATGCAATAGGCCTATAAACTATAGACCCCGCTGATATAGGCCTACGGTATATGCTGTCATAGGTTTACAAACCTCTGTACACGCCCAAGCCTGGCCCCGGGACGAGCTTGGGGAGTAGAACTCCCAGAACGCCAACTAGGTACATACCAGGTCACCACGTAGGCCTACAGTTGACAGTATTCGCTGACACAGGTCTACAGTTGACAGTACTCGCTGACACAGGCCTACAGTTCACACTACACATTGCCACAGGACTACAAACTAGAGTACATATTTCTAAGGGTCATGTCAAGGCACCGTAATTCCTGACTGCTATCGTCATTATACGCCAGTTAGCCAATCGTAATTTACTTGTAAATTGCGTATGTATTTGCTTTATTTACAAATCCAGCCAATCAGATGGGGTTCTATAAAAAAAAATGCCAATCAGAGAGAGCCAAGGACTGAGATCAGCCAATGGGAATCCGCCAAACATGGAAGCAATGTGTGTGAAGCAATCCAAATCGTTAGTGCAGTGGAGACACCCGGACAGAGAAGGTGTGCTTATCCACAGCTGCTCGAGGAGATCTTTGAGAAATTGGATGACTGGTCGCATGCATGTTAATTCTAACTTCTGGCTCTAGATATAAGAGGAAATCAATTTCACGGTCACGCCAGTGACCATTGTGGACACACACACATGTTTGTGTCAACATTTAGCGAACTAACATGAGACTAATGAGCACACATTCAACACAATCTACAACACTCTAGTAAGAATCGCTGGTGCATGTGTTGTACCATTTATTTACATCTAGGAAGCTAGAAACAAGTCGTATCGCTGTGGACAATTTCCAACACGTGCTTGAATGAAAAGCCAAAAGAAACACCCGGAAAATAATTGTAGATTAGAAAAAAACTAATTTTTAAATACATTAATGTTAAGAAGCCGCGTGGTGAGTACTAAGTAATTAGAGGCAGGGAGTGAGTAACACAAGGCACTCTCAAGTAACGACCCAAGTCAGGTCAGGTCACACCTGCTCCGCCCACCAATGTACGTCAAGCCAGGATCCAATACCAGCAACTCAAGCAACTACTAGGACTAACAATTATATATATAAGGTGACTGAGGAGCGTTCAGCTGGTGGTGAGTAAGGCGGGTGAGGAGACGCCAGCTGGTGGTGAGTAAGGTGGGTGAGGAGACGCCAGCTGGTGGGTGAGTAAGGTGGGTGAGGAGACGCCAGCTGGTGGTGAGTAAGGCGGGTGAGGAGACACCAGCTGGTGGGTGAGTAAGGTGGGTGAGGAGACGCCAGCTGGTGGTGAGTAAGGCGGGTGAGGAGACGCCAGCTGGTGGTGAGTAAGGCGGGTGAGGAGACGCCAGCTGGTGGTGAGTAAGGTGGGTGAGGAGACGCCAGCTGGTGGTGAGTAAGGCGGGTGAGGGAGGCCAGCTGGTGGTGAGTAAGGCGGGTGAGGGAGGCCAGCTGGTGGTGAGTAAGGCGGGTGAGGAGACACCAGCTGGTGGTGAGTAAGGCGGGTGAGGAGGCGCCAGCTGGTGGTGAGTAAGGTGGGTGAGGAGGCGCCAGCTGGTGGTGAGTAAGGTGGGTGAGGAGACGCCAGCTGGTGGTGAGTAAGGTAAGAAGAACCCAGCTGGGGCACAAGAGAAGGATCTGACGCAACAAAGACATTAAGTTATTGTCTAAATCATCTAAAAAAAACAAATGAACACGACCGGGTACTCAACACGACCAGGTACTCAACACGACCAGGTACTCAACACGACCGGGTACTCAACACGACCGGGTACTCAACACGACCAGGTACTCAACACGACCGGGTACTCAACACGACCAGGTACTCAACACGACCGGGTACTCAACACGACCGGGTACTCAACACGACCAGGTACTCAACACGACCGGGTACTCAACACGACCAGGTACTCAACACGACCGGGTACTCAACACGACCGGGTACTCAACACGACCAGGTACTCAACACGACCAGGTACTCAACACGACCAGGTACTCAACACGACCGGGTACTCAACACGACCAGGTACTCAACACGACCGGGTACTCAACACGACCGGGTACTCAACACGACCAGGTACTCAACAAGACCAGGTACTCAACACGACCGGGTACTCAACACGACCGGGTACTCAACACGACCGGGTACTCAACACGACCGGGTACTCAACACGACCGGGTACTCAACACGAGACAACAGAGACCACAAGATCTCTGTTCTCTCGGCAAAACAGGATTTATCTAACCTTTAGGTCAGAAATACCAAAAACATTTATACTTTAGAGAAAAGCCTATGTAAGAAGGGGACAGAGCTCTGTGGGCCAACAGGTCCACAGATGTAGCCCCATTTTGTCTCCAATTCTTTGGCCATAAAAGTTACATCGACTGTCAGACTGAACTGTCCTTACGGAGTACGTAATCCCCCAGCAAGGGCAGAAGGCCACGAGGGCAGAAACCCGGAGGCCAGTAGGGCAGAGCAGCAAAAAACAATGGTAACCCTCTAGAGCTGGAGTCCATTAGCGTTGTAGCTGTAGAGAACAGGGGCCAGAGTGTTAGGGATCGCTGTGGGTTCCAAGCGTGGGTACCCCAGGAGGGCCCCAGGCTTGGGACCCACGAGTCGGCTGTCAGCATAAGCTCCTCGGCTGGGAGCCCCGGGTGAGTTCACATGGTAACCCGTGAGCTCTCTCCTGGTGGGGTTTCTCCTGTGGGCTCTAGACGTGAGCTCTCTCCCGGCGGTTGCTGCCCACCAGACGGCTGTGCGACGGAGCTCACGACTGTCTTGCCCCCGCCTCGCCTCCTCCACATAACAACACACTGGCGACCTTTCCTCAGTGGGAAGTAGGACAAGCGTCTCGGAAGATGAAATTCCCGCCACAGAACATGTACAGCGACCACTCTAATGACTAGGCGAAGACCCGCAAGAAAAATGTGAAAAAACTCTGCGGAATATCATACCCAGGTTTCACTATCTCCAATTCATGTCCGTCCTAGGTTATCTTGAGGTTATCATGAGATGATTTCGGGGCTTTTTAGTGTCCCCGCGGCCCGGTCCTCGACCAGGCCTCCACCCCCAGGAAGCAGCCCGTGACAGCTGACTAACTCCCAGGTACCTATTTACTGCTAGGTAACAGGGGCATTCAGGGTGAAAGAAACTTTGCCCATTTGTTTCTGCCTCGTGCGGGAATCGAACCCGTGCCACAGAATTACGAATCCTGCGCGCTATCCACCAGGCTACGAGGCCCCTTAAGTTATTGAGGTAAGCTCATGTATGATAAATATATAAATGTGTATTTGCTATTTATGCTTGCAAGATCGAGCCTTTAGCTCTTGGACCCAGTCTTTCTAACTATCGATTTTCTGATGTACTTATTCCCGAACAAGGTTTCTTATATAACCTTTACTACATATTCCTCTCTGACAGGTACTTATTTACTACTAGGTGAACAGAGGCATCAGGTAAAAAAAGACTGCCCATTTTATTCTTTCTCGATCTGGAATCGAACCCGGATCCTTAGGACTACGAACCCCAAAGTGCTGTCATCTCGGTTACGAGGACCTCTGTGTGTTCTCACCTAGCTGTACTCACCTAGTTGTGCTTGCGGGAGTTGACCTTTGGCTCTTTAGTCCCGCCTCTCAACTGTCAATCAACTAGTGTGCAAGTTCCGGCCTCTATCATATCTACACTTGAAACTGTGTATGGAGTCAGCCTCCACCACATCACTGCCTAATGCATTCCATTTGTATACTACTCTGACACTGAAAAAATTCTTTCTAATGTCTCAATCTACACCTGTGTCCCCTAGTGCGTGTGCTCCTTGTGTTAAATAGTCTGTCTTTATCTACCCTGTGTGTGTGTGTGTGTGTGTGTGTGTGTGTGTGTGTGTGTGTGTGTGTGTGTGTGTGTGTGTGTGTGTGTGTGTGTGTGTAAAATATTTAATAAACCCTAAACTCGCTAAATACCACCAACCACCCACTCTGAAATTTACCCAACAATATATATTATTTTATAGATAAAGATTGTTACACTGATGAAGATATAATGTAATGTGATGATTACAGCAATAACGTTAGTTATTGCTGTAATCAATAATTTATTTTTGTTTACAACAATAATTTATTGTTTACTAATAAAATTTTAGTTTTATAAACAATAAATAATTTATTGTTTACTAATAATTTTAGTTTACAGCAATAATTTATTGTTGTAAACCCCAGTGTGTAGCGTAGATTGGTACAGTATTGAATATACACTGAAGGTGGGAAATATGATGATGATAGTGTGTAGTGAAGGTGTTTACAGTGATGACAGTGTGTGATGCAGGTGGTTACAGTGAAGACAGTGAAAAGTGAAGGTGGTTACAGTGAAGACAGTGTAAAGTGAAGGTGGTTACAGTGAAGACAGTGAAAAGTGAAGGTGGTTACAGTGAAGACAGTGTAAGGTGAAGGTGGTTACAGTGAAGACAGTGTAAAGTGAAGGTGGTTACAGTGAAGACAGTGAAAAGTGAAGGTGGTTACAGTGAAGACAGTGTAAAGTGAAGGTGGTTACAGTGAAGACAGTGTAAAGTGCAGGTGGTTACAGTGAAGACATCGTGTGTGATGCAGGTGGTTACAGTGAAGACATCGTGTGTGATGCAGGTGGTTACAGTGAAGACATCGTGTGTGATGCAGGTGGTTGCAGTGAAGACAGTGTAAAGTGAAGGTGGTTACAATGATGATGGTTGATAGTGCACTGAAATCAGTATCACTATCTTACTGAGTGCAGTAAGATAGTGCACCGTGAAGACTATTTCAGTGCAACCCGTGCACGTAATAGAACGTCGCATTTTGACGTATTGACCCTAAGGCGAAAAATTGTCGTTCTTGACAATGGCAGCAGATGGTGAAATTGACATACTGACCCGTTTTCTGTTTTGGGTTCTCTGGATAAGGTCACTTTAGCACGACAGTTCCTTGACGTTGAGAAATTTTAGGAGGACGGACTGTTCAGAGATGAGGATATAGTGCATAATGATGTCGGCTCTGTCACCCAAACAACGTCGAGTGCCCAACCTATTGTATTCACACACACACACACACACACACACACACACACACACACACACACACACACACACACAGGAAGCAGCCCGAAACAGCTGTCTAACTCCAAGGTACCTATTTACTGCTAGGTAACAAGGGCATCAGGGTGAAAGAAACTCTGCTCATTTGTTTTCCGCTATCACTGGGGGATCGAACTCGGACCCAAACATTACGAATCCCAAGCGCTGTCCACCTCAGCCTGTTGCTGAGGCCTTGTGTGTGTGTGTGTGTGTGTGTGTGTGTGTGTGTGTGTGTGTGTGTGTGTGTGTGTGTGTGTGTGTGTGTGTGTGTGTGTGTGTGTGTACTCACCTAGTTGTGTTTGCGGGGGTTGAGCTCTGGCTCTTTGGTCCCGCCTCTCAACCGTCAATCAACAGGTGACTCCCGATTCCTGTGACTCCTGTGTGTGTGTGTGTGTGTGTGTGTGCATAAGGATACATAAACACACACGAATACATAAACATACAGACGCAAGGCAGTTTGGGTGGAAGTGATCAGTTATATTAAGTAATCTCTCTCAACACACTCGCCTCGCCCGGCTCGTCTTGTAATGCCATGCAAATCTATTCAGGTCTCATTAACTTTAGAGCAGAACGTAAACATGTTTTCAATTCGTCTATGAATTTCATTTTGAAACACTCAGCTTCTGTTTGCTTGTCTCTCGCCGCCAAGCTCAGGAATACCAATTATTTATCTTGATTTTTTATAATGCAACCATTGTTTAATTTTTTTTTTTTTACGTGATATGGCAAACTATTATTTCCCCTTGGATTTACTAGAAATGGTAAACCATTATCATTCTGGGTTTACAGGAAATAACTATTGTTTACCTAGGTACATACTATACTGCTTTTGGTATCCCTTGGCCTATGTTTTACCTTGAGGTTACCTTGAGATGATTTCGGGGCTTAGTGATTTCTCGGCCCGGTCGTCGACCAGGCTTCCTCGTATGCTATCAGACATTGTTTCCCCCCCCCTAGTCTATAGCACTATATGATCTATATAGATCTACATAACGAAAGAAGCGCTTAGCTAGTACGTCTATGTGACACTATGTTTGTCATACATGAGTACAGAATTCCTTGTTATCAGTCAGTCTGCCTTTACGAAAGCAGACAGATATACTTTTTCATCTGCAAGAATAATTGTATCCGTGTCAGAGCTATCAATAAGTGGAATAGGTACTTAGGGGGTGTTCGGGCTCTCTCAGGTCTCATAACACAACCTTGGGAAAATCCTCAGGTCTCATAACACAACCTTGGGAAAATCCTCAGGTCTCATAATACTTCCCTGGGAAAATCCGCAGGTCTCATAACACAACCTTTGGAAAATCCTCAGGTCTCATAACACTTCCCTGGGAAAATCCTCAGGTCTCATAACACTTCCCTGGGAAAATCCTCAGGTCTCATAACACAACCTTGGGAAAATCCTCAGGTCTCATAACACTTCCCTGGGAAAATCCTCAGGTCTCATAACACTTCCCTGAGAAAATCCTCAGGTCTCATAACACAACCTTGGGAAAATCCTCAGGTCTCATAACACAACCTTGGGAAAATCCTCAGGTCTCATAACACAACCCTGGGAAAATCCCAGGTCTCATAACACTTCCCTGGGAAAATCCTCAGGTCTCATAAAACAACCTTTGGAAAATCCTCAGGTCTCATAACACAACCTTGGGAAAATCCTCAGGTCTCATAACACTTCCCTGGGAAAATCCTCAGGTCTCATAACACAACCTTGGGAAAATCCTCAGGTCTCATAACACAACCTTGGGAAAATCCTCAGGTCTCATAACACAACCTTGGGAAAATCCTCAGGTCTCATAACACAACCTTGGGAAAATCCTCAGGTCTCATAACACAACCTTGGGAAAATCCTCAGGTCTCATAACACAACCTTGGGAAAATCCTCAGGTCTCATAACACAACCCTGGGAAAATCCCAGGTCTCATAACACTTCCCTGGGAAAATCCTCAGGTCTCATAAAACAACCTTTGGAAAATCCTCAGGTCTCATAACACAACCTTGGGAAAATCCTCAGGTCTCATAACACTTCCCTGGGAAAATCCTCAGGTCTCATAACACAACCTTGGGAAAATCCTCAGGTCTCATAACACAACCTTGGGAAAATCCTCAGGTCTCATAAAACAACCTTGGGAAAATCCTCAGGTCTCATAACACAACCTTTGGAAAATCCTCAGGTCTCATAACACAACCTTGGGAAAATCCTCAGGTCTCATAACACAACCTTTGGAAAATCCTCAGGTCTCATAACACAACCTTGGGAAAATCCTCAGGTCTCAGGACACTGTCAAAGATTTACTTGTAGTATCAAACTCCACTAATGCTGACCTCTTGTTTCCTTGGGATAACCATGACCTGAGGACCACATGCACATATACTGAGGACCACATGCACATATACTGAGGACCACATGCACATATACTGAGGACCACATACACATATACTGAGGACCACATGCACATATACTGAGGACCACATACACATATACTGAGGACCACATGCACATATTCTGAGGACCACATGCACATATACTGAGGACCACATACATATATACTGAGGACCACATACATATATACAGTCTTATATATGCATGTGGTCTATATACATATATATCTTAAGATATTCCCCTGCTACCATCTGAGCCTCTCCCTTCCTGATCATATACCTATACCTTCCTATACCCTGGGGGAGTAGAAGAACTCCCAGACCATCATCAACCAGGTATATGTGGACCTGCGGGCCGCTCCAAGCAATAGGCTGGTGGACCAAGCTCTCACAAGTCAAGCCTGGCCTCGGGGCGGGTTTGGGGAGTAGAACAACTCCCAGAACCCCATCAAGCAGGTATATGTGGACCTGCGGGCCGCTCCAAGCAATAGGCTGGTGGACCAAGCTCTCACAAGTCAAGCCTGGCCTCGGGCCGGGCTTGGGGAGTAGAAGAACTCCCAGAACCCCATCAACCAGGTATCAAGATAATAGGTCACTTACAAGAAAATTGTTCTCAAAAAAACATTTTCTATATTAAATCTAATTTCATCGGGGTCAGTGTTCTCAAACTCAGTCGACAATTCCCATGTTATTTAGTATTGTGCTTCCCATATTCGTCAAGAATGGCAGACAACAGGTATCACAGGCCATAAGGATTATTTAGTGCCTGTGTCTGCCTCATATTGGCCCATACGAGGTGGCTGTTATTTTTTATATCCACCCCAAATGATATATGTCTAACCTCCGCTTGAAACAATACAGCGATCCACTGTGTTACCCGGTAATATCTTCCATACATCAACAACCCTGTATCCAAACCAGTATTTACCCAGGTCTTTCCTAAATCTAAACATCCTTAGTTTATGTCCATTTGTGTGTGTGTTATATAGAAACTTATTAAAATCTCGTTTCCTGTAACCTTTCATCCACATTTAAACGTTTAAAATCATGTCACGTTTAAAATCATGTCACGTTTAAAATCATAGTCACGTTTAAAATCATAGTCACGTTTAAAATCATAGTCACGTTTAAAATCATGTCACGTTTAAAATCATGTCACGTTTAAAATCATGTCACGTTTAAAATCATGTCACGTTTAAAATCATGTCACCACTTCTCGTCGCCTTTCTAGATGATATAAACTTATCTTTCTAATCTCTGTTCATCAAGAGGATTTTAATTAACTTTGTTATTACTTTCTGTAGGATTTCAATTGCATCGATGTCCATTCTATATATAACACAAGACCAAAGCTGGACTACATACCCTAAATAGGACCTAACAAGGGAAAGATATAACTGAAGAACATTAATTGTCTTGTTACTAAATCTTTTATAAATAAATCCCAGCGTCTTATTAGCCTTTTCCCGTACACTTATGCATTGATTTTTTTGGTCCTAAGAATGCATCTAATCATGGTTCTTATATCCCTCTCGCACTCACGCCACGATGTCAACATTGTCCTGGTGATGCCAAGGAACTCCTCTCTCAGTATCCAGGCCGCAAGATCCTGCGCGACAGGAGGTGGTGGTCCCCGTACACCCTTTCTTAGCGGTATACCGGTTCACGGTACACACACTACCGTACACAACATATCACGGTACATCACACTACCGTACACTACATATCACGGTACATCACACTACCGTACACTACATATCACGGTACATCACACTACCGTACACTACATATCACGGTACATCACACTACCGTACACTACATATCACGGTACATCACACTACCGTACACTACATATCACGGTACATCACACTACCGTACACTACATATCACGGTACATCACATAGTACACATCTACGGAACAAATATCCACACATGGTTATCTTGAGGTTATCTTGAGATGATTTCGGGGCTTTTTTTTTAGTGTCCCCGCGGCCCGGTCCTCGACCAGGCCTCCACCCCCAGGAAGCAGCCCGTGACAGCTGACTAACTCCCAGGTACCTATTTACTGCTAGGTAACAGGGGCATTCAGGGTAAAAGAAACTTTGCCCATTTGTTTCTGCCTCGTGCGGGAATCGAACCCGCGCCACAGAATTACGAGTCCTGCGCGCTATCCACCAGGCTACGAGGCCCCCTACTGGTTCGCACACTCTTGACAAAATCTTGATGATACGATAGATACGAGTTCGGTACACGGTACAGAAGTTAAGGTACACGTTACAGAAGCTGGGGTACATGGTACAGAAGTTAGGGTACATGGTACAGAAGTTAGCGTACTCGATACAGAAGTTAGGGTACACGGTACAGACGCTGGGGTACACGGTATAGAAGTTAGGGTACACGGTACAGAAGTTAGGGTACACGATACAGAAGTTAGGGTACACGGTACAGAAGTTAGGGTACTCGATACAGAAGTTAGGGTACACGGTACAGACGCTGGGGTACACGGTATAGAAGTTAGGGTACACGGTAAAGAAGTTAGGGTACACGGTACAGAAGTTAGGGTACACGGTACAGAAGTTAGGGTACACGGTACAGAAGTTAGGGTACACGGTACAGAAGTTAGGGTACACGGTACAGAAGTTAGGGTACACGGTACAGAAGTTAGGGTACACGGTACAGAAGTTAGGGTACACGGTACAGAAATACTGGGGTCAGCACGGGCCACTTTTCAAGTAAACGAATAACGCTAGTTAACAGCACCAGTAACGCTAGTTAACTACCCAGTAACGCTAGTTAACTACCCAAGTAACGCTAGTTAACTACCCAGTAACGCTAGTTAACTACCCAAGTAACGCTAGTTAACAGCACCAGTAACGTTAGTTAACTACCCAAGTAACGCTAGTTAACTACCCAGTAACGCTAGTTAACAGCACCAGTAACGTTAGTTAACTACCCAAGTAACGCTAGTTAACTACCCAAGTAACGCTAGTTAACTACCCAAGTAACGCTAGTTAACTACCCAGTAACGCTAGTTAACTACCCAGTAACGCTAGTTAACAGCACCAGTAACATTAGTTAACTACCCAATTAACGTTAGTTAACTGCACCAGTAACGCTAATTAACTGCACGATTGTAGCTAGTTAAATGCAATCACATATTCAACTAGCCCCATTGCAAGGTTCATATAAGCGGCGCCGTAGCAAGGCTCGTATTAAAGCTACGATGTTAGTAGACCCGTATACAAGTTATTCCTTTGCAAAGCCATGAATACAAGCAACGAGCTTTGCAAGACCCGTACACAAATCAGGCCATTGCAAGGCACGTATGCAAATCATACTATTGCAAGGCACGTATGCAAATCATACTATTACAAGGCACGTATGCAAATCCCACCGTTGAAATACGTGAATCCAAGCCGTGTTACCTGCCAGGTGTGTACGTAAGTCATTTGCAACATCTGTAACACAGGTAATGTTATTGCAAGCCACATGTTTGTGTGTTATAGCTGACATTGCAGACATCTGCACTACGGCGACTCATGGCAACTATGTATACACATTCATTCAACCTTACCGTACACACACACACGTGGCACATGTGCACGTTATTGCAGGTGTGTGTGTGTGTGTGTGTGTGCACAGGTGTACCTGTAAACAGTCTACCTTGCAGGTAAACACTCCACACACACACACATGGCTGGAGAAGTCATTACTCGCACTTGACTGAGGGCCTTACGCTCTCTTGTTTGAACTTGTAATTTTGAATGGGTGTGTGCGTGTGTCTTTTGTTTCTCGCGTCCGTGCGCGCGCTCGTGCGTGAGTGTGTATGTGTGTGTACTCACTTAGTTGTGTGTGTGTGTGTGTGTGTGTGTGTGTGTGTGTGTGTGTGTGTGTGTGTGTGTGTGTGTGTGTGTGTACTCACCTATTTTTACTCACCTATTTGTGCTTGCGGGGGTTGAGCTTTGGCTCTTTGGTCTTTGGTCTTTGGTCTTTGTGTGTGTGTGTGTGTGTGTGTGTGTGTGTGTGTGTGTGTGTGTGTGTGTGTGTGTGTGTGTGTGTGTGTGTGTGTGTGTGTGTGTGTGTGCGCGCGTGTGTGTGTGTGTACACCACCAATTACCCCAACCACACACATAATAAGACACTTCCTTAAACCCAGCTCACAGAGCGAGACAAAATCTCAGTTTAGACAACACACGAGAATGAAGTGCTCGGAGAGGCCGACGTGGCGTGAGAGATGAGTGAGTGAGCAGGCGGTTCTGGAGCTCAGTGTGTCCTCACACACTACTATCCTCCTCCAGGAGGCCTGCCTCCAGTTGTCTCTCCAGCACCGACTATCACGGCGCCCCCCAGGTCATGTCCCCCTCGCTTCTAGCCGCAACGATACACTTAACACACACTTTCCAGTCACGCTCGTATTAAGCACATCGTCTGAGGCACACACACACACACTCTGGCTCGTCACAGCACAGCCAGATGCAACACGAGCCACTGGAAGCCTTCCAGGCAGGCCCCGCCGAGTCTTGTGCTACCACACGACACAATAGTTTCCAGGATCCGGACACAAATCACTATAGCTTGCTCATTCACCACCTCCTCCTCCTCCTCCTCGCCTCCAAGTTCTCTATATATAATGATTTCCCCCACACACAACCTCTCTACACAGGGAGTTCACCTCGGAAAATCTTCATTTCTGATTCAATAGATTTTTGGTCTAGGTGGGCGTGGCTGCTCTTTTTCAAACTGAGGGCCGAGTGGTGGAGTTGTGGAGGGAAGAGAGTGGTGGTACTAATGGCAGCTCTCGCTCTAGTGTGGCTCCAGCGCCAGCAACGGTGTGGTGGGAGGGGCACACAGTTGCCACAGCTCGCCACTCTCCTCTCTCTCTCTCTAACCTTGCCCTATATCCTTAAGAGGCGTTTAGCCTCTTTTTTTTTTACCCCTCTTTGCTTTCTGCAAAATGCATGAGCAAAATTATGTAGTCGTGTTCACCTCATAAACGTGGCTTGTGTGACAACCTATACTAGGGTGAGGGGGAGAGATCTTTAGAGCAAGGTTCCCTCTTTCTCTCCCAGCTCCACACTGCTCTCCCCTCTTGCAACCTGCACGATGGCTATTGATTCATACGCATTCTGAATGAAAAACATTCGGCTGGCCGACCTATAAACCGGATGAGAGTGTAGTAGAGACTTGATGGGGTAGTGTGGGACCAATGGGGCCTTGCTAATGGTGTGGTGGTGCTGGCCTGGGCGCTGTTTCCCTTACCACACAACCTCCCCCTTGTGTGGCGGGAGGTTTGGGTCCCCTCTGTTGTGTGGATGAGGTGTAGGTTGGGTCCCCTCTGTTGTGTGGATGAGGTGTAGGTTGGGTCCCCTCTGTTGTGTGGATGAGATGAAGGTTGGGTCCCCTCTGTTGTGTGGATGAGGTGTAGGTTGGGTCCCCTCTGTTGTGTGGATGAGATGAAGGTTGGGTCCCCTCTGTTGTGTGGATGAGGTGTAGGTTGGGTGCCCTCTGTTGTGTGGATGAGGTGTAGGTTGGGTGCCCTCTGTTGTGTGGATGAGGTGTAGGTTGGGTGCCCTCTGTTGTGGGTATGAGGTGTAGGTTGGGTCCCTTCTGTTGTGTGGATGAGGTGTAGGTTGGGTCCCTTCTGTTGTGTGGATGAGAGGGTTGAGAAGTTGCTACGTGGATGGGAAAGTTGAGTCCCCTTCCTTGTGTGGCGGAAGTGGGAGGATGTTTACCTGTAGTCTATTTCGAGAGTTCTGCTACTAAGCGCCTATAGCACACACCCAGTGAAGCTTGGTGATAACTTGTTCCTTCACGCTGTTGCTGGTAGCATTTCGCAGGCCTACATATCCTCTGTACCCGGGCTGTTGGGGAACACTTCTTGCAGGAATCCTATCGAATTGCCTCTCGATAAAATTTACTTTTGTTCCGGCAAAATTGAGGATATTTGGTAAACCATGTTCAAGAGCTGTAAGCCTCTGATACACGTTCTGAGTGCCGTCACAGCTGAACAGGGAGTTTGATGTGCAGATTGTACGCGTTCACTAAGGCCTAGCACCAAGCTAGGGTCGCCCCAAGACCACGCGAGGGCCCAGCTAGGATCACCTCTAGGAATGAGCCCGGATCATGCTAGGAACGAGTTAGGGCCGCCCAAGGAACGAGCAAGGACCGAGTTAGGGCCGCCCTACGATCGAGCCAGTACCCAAGCTAGGATCGCCCTCAGGTCCGAGCTATGACCCCCCCTCCCAGGAGGGAGCTAGGATCACCCTAGGAGCTAGATCAAGGTCACGGAGCCATCTCAGGCACCGAAGGCTACTGCCACAACTTTATACAAAGTATATAAATTTGTCATTACACTCAATATACATTTCTAAAATATGGAGCATACAGTCGTGGTTTACAGTAAGTAATTATCAAACGACAACACCAAGGCCGGTAAACTATGTATCAAACGCGGCAACCGAGGATATCCCATATATATATAATCGAGGTTTACACAAATCCAGACATACATGAAAGCACTCCCCAGTCGCTGGAAAATGTAGAGAAGAATACCCGGTCAATACTTTTTTCGCGGAAGTCCCACTGAGCTGCAGAATTTCCCCGGTGATCCGCGGTGTTCCGAGTCGCCTGGTCCGGGGAGAGATCGATGCCTGGGGTAAAACACACGCTCACAGACGGCACGACAACGTTTACCGAGAATATCCGACGCTGGAGTTCCGTTAACTGCTTCTTAATTACGGATTAAGCTGGCTCTTTAAGCAGGTGGCTTCGAAGCCTCGCAGATCTCTGGTGGACAGCGATTTAGGAATTCAGTTTAATCTTTGCCATTTTAAACCGTGATCTTAAGTCGACTTGATCGATTTGACAATCGACTTGAGAATGGTCCAGGACGGACCGAAACGTCGTCGTCCCTTCACCTTCTAGAGTGTGGTCTGGTCATCATACTTTAGCCACGTTATTGTGACTTATCGCCTGCAGATCTTAAATCGTTTTAAAACCGCCTCAATTCTCACATGAATGTATTGCTATTAGGATTATTTGCAATTGCAGATATAATCTACATTGACCACTTATCACTTTCTCAGTTTCCCTCCTGAGAAGGACCTCAAATGAACGACAAGCAGAGAAGCCCAAAAGGAAAAAAAAAATAGATTGTCAAGGACAAAAGAATGCAGTTGAGCTCAAATATTTCACCTCCAGGGAGTGTCATAAGCCTTTCCCAGGTCAAAGGAATAGATTTATATTGTCATCTGTGGTTCCCCACTTCAAATAAAATGGTCTTCCGGGTTCCTTTCCATTCGTGCCGATGATGGAGTCGGGAGATATTTTACTCAACATCAGAACCTGAAGAAATAAGAGGTCGCTGCAGAGGGGCCTATTGGCTCACACGAGGCAGCTCCTATTTATATCCGTCGAAACTCATTCATATACAGGAAGACTGGGAGGGGGGGACCATCTCTCCCACACCTTCTCTCATCTCTCTTTCCTATCCCTCCCTATCCCCCCCCCTCTCTCCTCTCCTCTCCAATTTTCTCCCCCCCCCCCTTCTCCCTCTTACCCCTCTCCACCTTCTCTCCCAATATCACCCTCCCTTCTCTACATTTCTCCAGTGGAGAAATATGTAACCATTACCCAAGCACTGATAGGTAACACATCTACAACCAACATACCTGGTTGATGGGGTTCTGGGAGTTCTTTTACTCCCCAAGCCCGGCCCGAGGCCAGGCTTGACTTGTGAGAGCTTGGTCCAACAGGCTGTTGCTTGGAGCGGCCCGCAGCTCGGCTGGTCCGGTACTTCTTCTAGAAAAGAATCTAGTTTTCTCTTGAAGATGTCCACGGTTCTTCCGGCAATATTTCTTTCGCTCGCTGGGAGGGTGTTGAACAACCGCGGACCTCTGATATTTATAGTGTTCTCTGATTGTGCCTATGGCACCCCTGCTCTTCAACATCATCAACGGGACACTAAAAAGCTCCGAAATTATCTCAAGATAACTCAAGATAACCCTCCCTGCAAACAGGGACGGGAGTAGCTTGACAAACATGTAGTAAGGATGGGGTTATCCTAAATAAACAAATAAGTAGCCTTGGAGTTATCACCAATTATGTGGGGTGTGTCACTACTGACGCAGACCCCCCCCTCTTAATAGGACCTCTTGATAGACTATACAGTTCAGGTTTGGTCGACATTACTACAGACTGGACATAAATTAACTAGAACACGTTCTGCGTAGGATGACAAAAAAAGTTAATCCCGTAAATTCAAACTGTTTACAAATGAAGAGAGACTGAACAAGTTTAATTTACAGTCTCTAGAAAGGCGAAGAGTTGGAGGCGACTCGATTGAAGTGTTCAAGTGGATGAATGGATTAATAAGGCGGAGAGGGGGGGGCGGGGGGCGGATGTTAATAATGTGTTAAACATATCTACTCATAACCTTATACAATTTATATCCACTGTTTCATGTTCTATTGGATGAGTTTAGCTTTAGGAAAGACCTGGATAAATGTTGGTAAATCCACACATACACTCCGTTTTCTCATGACAATCCACACATACACTCCGTTTTCTCATGACAATCCACACATACACTCTGTTTTCTCATGACAATCCACACATGCACTCCGTTTTCTCATGACAATCCACATATACACTCCGTTTTCTCATGACAATCCACACATACACTCTGTTTTCTCCTGACAATCCACACATACACTCTGTTTTCTCATGACAATCCACACATACACTCTGTTTTCTCATGACAATCCACACATACACTCTGTTTTCTCATGACAATCCACACATACACTCCGTTTTCTCATGACAATCCACACATACACTCCGTTTTCTCATGACAATCCACACATACACTCTGTTTTCTCCTGACAATCCACACATACACTCCGTTTTCTCCTGACAATCCACACATACACTCCGTTTTCTCATGACAATCCACACATACACTCTGTTTTCTCATGACAATCCACACATACACTCTGTTTTCTCATGACAATCCACACATACACTCTGTTTTCTCATGACAATCCACACATACACTCTGTTTTCTCATGACAATCCACACATACACTCCGTTTTCTCATGACAATCCACACATACACTCCGTTTTCTCATGACAATCCACACATACACTCTGTATTCTCCTGACAATCCACACATACACTCCGTTTTCTCCTGACAATCCACACATACACTCCGTTTTCTCATGACAATCCACACATACACTCTGTTTTCTCACAACAATCCACACATACACTGCGTTTTCTCATGACAATCAACACATACACTCCGTTTTCTAATGATAATCCACACACACACTCCGTTTCCTCTGAAAATCCACTTATACCTCCAACAGAGATGGAACATCCCTGCTGTTTATGGATCAGTAGCCGGGGACACAGGCAGTGACCAGCCAGCCTTTCACTCTGATTATTTACAGAATGCTAACGTACCAAAAACCAGTCCATCAAAAGCGTGATTCCCAGAGAGTTTCTAAGGAAAGCGGCGTTGACTTAGGGCTGACTGAGAAGCGCAAACAATCTTTGTTAGCAGTTTTCTCAGCGTGCGGCAGTGTAGCAGTTTGGGGGGTGTTCTTAAGACGAAAAGGTTCTGCCATTTTCAACGTGTGGCTAAGCTTTTCATCTAGTTATAATATATCCATTACATGTTCTTATCGAGTTGTTTGTCCTAAATTCCCTTATGTATCTTTAATGCCTTATTTAGGTTCTTTGCATCTAGATATTATTTGGACGGTAGAGCGACGGTCTTATTTCATACAGGTCTGCGTTCAATTCCCGACCGTCCAAATGGTTCGGCACCATTCCTTCCCCCCGTCCCATCCCAAATCCTTATCCTGACCCCCTTCCAAGTGCTATATAGTCGTAATCAAGAAATATTGCCGGAACAACCGTGGACATTTTCAAGAGGAAACTTGATTTATTCCTCCAAGGAGTGCCGGACCAACCGGGCTGTGGTGGGTATGTGGGCCTGCGGGCCGCTCCAAGCAACAGCCTGGTGGACCAAACTCTCACAAGTCGAGCCTGGCCTCGGGCCGGGCTTGGGGAGTAGACGAACTCCCAGAACCCCATCAACCAGGTATCAACCAGGTAATGACTTGGCGCTTTCATCCAGATAGTTCCCTTCCCTTCCCTTCTCTCTTGGAAATGGGAAGAACTGGTATTCAGTTTCTGTACATTTCCATGACATTAAATTTAATCTTGTGCTCTATTTTCCAGAGTTCAATACCCTATTATACTCACACCAGGAATTCAACTCTGTGGTTAAGCCAGTATTTTGTTCCAATTACCATATTTCAATTCCTTTATTTCAATTTTTTTCCATGTCCATAACAGAACACTGTTTTTGTTTCCGTTTCATTCAGATGAAGTCATGTCAGCTCATTTTCCCTTCTCATCACTATGTTTTTTCCCTCTGACATGTTGGGGGATGAAAGTTCCTTGCCTCAGTTTCTACAAGTTTTAGCCTCCATAATTCTACTCCACGGTAGGGTGGAGTAGATGCCCAATGCCCTATGGCCCTGTTACCTAGCAGTAAAATAGGTACCTGGGTGTTAGTCAGCTGTCACGGGCTGCTTCCTGGGGGTGGAGGCCTGGTCGAAGACCGGGCCGCGGGGACACTAAAGCCCCGAAATCATCTCAAGATAGCCTCAAGGTAGGGGTTCTCACATCTCCCTCTCTCACTATGACTACAGGTTTTGTACTCATTGTCTGCCATAGATGTACTCAATACACGTACACGTACTCAATATTCGGCTGGCACTGATTGATTTTGTGATTGGGTCGCGCCCCGTACAACCACTAGGCTGTTGTGGGTAGCAATTTTGATGTGTTGTTTATCCTGGCAGACATGCGGTCCGACCAATGACGAATGCGGCTTCTGGTTAGTTGGTTGTAGAGGCTTGCAGACAGTCCGTCACAATAGCTGAGCTGAACATTAGGCACGATCAGGAGCTGCCTCGTGTGGGTCAATTGGCCTTCTGCAGTAACCTTCATTCTTATGTTCTTAATAAAGGAAGAGAAAGGAAATATCAGGAGAAAGCGCTAAGACATTACGACAATGTAGCCCTTGGAAGGGATCAGGATAAAGATTTGGGATAGGACGGTCGGGGGGATTGAACCCCGACCTGCGTGAAGCGAGACCGTCGCTCTACCGTCCAGTCCAAATCGTTGGGTGGAAAATGAAGGAAGTGACGACGTTTCCGTCCGTCCTGGACAATTATCAGGTCTTATTTAGGCGAAACCGTGAGGTGTTTGTCCCTAAATGTGGTTATCTTGAGGTTATCTTGAGATGATTTCGGGGCTTTAGTGTCCCCGCGGCCCGGTCCTCGACCAGGCCTCCACCCCCAGGAAGCAGCCCGTGACAGCTGACTAACACCCAGGTACCTATTTACTGCTAGGTAACAGGGGCATAGGGTGAAAGAAACTTGGCCCATTTGTTTCTGCCTCGTGCGGGAATCGAACCCGCGCCACAGAATTACGAGTCCTGCGCGCTATCCACCAGGCTACGAGGCCCCCTACGTGGTGCATTAAGTGTTATGACTTAAGTCTTCACTGTTGGCTTCCTGATCAAATAATACATTTCTTGACTTCTTCCTTGCACAGGATCCTTCTTTCTTCCTTCCAAAGGATACCTGATCAATCAGGCTGTGATTCGTACGTCAGGCTGAGACCAGCCGCGTCCAACAGCCTGGTTGACCAGTCCAGCAACCAGGAGGCCTGGTCGACGACCGGGCCGCGGGGACGCTTAGCCCCGGAACCACCTTAAGGTAAGGTTGCATTGTCGTGCATTTAAAACACCTGCAACCATTAAAAGTACCATTCCATTCAAGTTTAAAGTACTTGAATCCATTTCCGTGATCTGGCTTGGCTTGTTCTGGTGTCTCAAATGACGAGTTCGAGTGCGTTGGCGTTGATTCTCTCCTCTGGCGATGTTGTATGCAAGAATTGCCGTCAGTGTTGGGATTGATTGGCTTACACTCTCGATAACATCCTCGTGAGATTGGTCAACTATCCAGGTAGCGAGGCTTCTAGCAAAGTCTGGAAGCGCTGCGGTGGAATATGTGACATACTGGCCCTTATGGAGTACTGGAATATGTGACATACTGGCCCTTATGGAGTACTGGAATATGTGACATACTGGCCCTTATGGAGTACTGGAATATGTGACATACTGGCCCTTATGGAGTACTGGAATATGTGACATACTGGCCCTTATGGAGTACTGGAATATGTGACATACTGGCCCTCATGGAGTACTGGAATATATGACATACTGGCCCTTATGGAGTACTGGAATATGTGACATACTGGCCCTCATGGAGTACTGGAATATGTGACATACTGGCCCTCATGGAGTACTGGAATATGTGACATACTGGCCCTCATGGAGTACTGGAATATGTGACATACTGGCCCTTATGGAGTACTGGAATATGTGACATACTGGCCCTTATGGAGTACTCGAAGATTTTTCGGTTTTAATTCATCTGTTCCGCTCGCCACCTCTCACATTCCATTCTCAGTGAAGACGTCGACAAGTCCGCCCTCCGCGATACCGCGCTGGAACCTCTAAAATTTCCTGATAGTTTAGTCTGTGGGCTCCAGGGAACATGACTTTTATCTTATCTATATTTATCTATTGAAAAACTATCCCGGTGACATTGGAGAGCACTTGCCAACGTGCTCACAAGGGGCTCACAATGGCGATGAGGGACAAAGGAAGCACCCAGAGACGCCCCCTCTTGTGAGCACCTCAAAATGAGCATCAAATTCATCTCAAGATAACCTTTACCTGCTCTCTCTCTCTCTCTCTCTTTCTCTCTCTCTCTCTCTCTCTCTCTCTCTCTCTCTCTCTCTCTCTCTCTCTCTCTCTCTCTCTCTCTCTCTCTCTCTCTCTGTCTCTCTCTCTCTCTGTCTCTCTCTCTCTGTCTCTCTCTCTCTCTCTCTCTCTCTCTCTCTCTCTCTCTCAGTGATACTTACCTCCTCAAATACTTATTTTATTTGGTACATAATTATTATACATCACATCTTCCCTATTCCTGGTGTAGTGAGGAAGGTAGGAATTAGGGGGAAGTAGGTGACCTTCTAATATGAAGCTTACCCCCTAGGTATGACATGTGCTAGAATAAGATTATTATATATGTTATAATAAGCTTATTACATACGCTATAATAAGCTTTGGAAAAGGTTAGTGTTGACTTGTGTCTCGATACTTTTGAAACGCGGACATTTTGAGGGGTCCGACAGACCGCATTTTGACACAAATACGTCGTATACGATTTACATATCCATATATAAATCGTATATTCAGTCCATATACGATTTACGTATATTGTATATACGTATATCCAGTACATATACGATTTACACTCATAAGATGCATTCGAAGTTAAATAAAAATCGAAGCAGGCGCAGTAATTACCACGTAGTTCCAATATGTTGGTTTTCCATAATGTAAAGAATGTAAAGAAGGCAGCAGCAAGACGGGAAGACTATGTAAGAACGACTCACAGCTGGAGGAGACGTCGGGCGGGAAGGAGGAGCAGCGGATCAGAGGCACACGCTGTCAGGGAGTGGAAGCTCAGTCTTCCTCACCAGGAAATGTGTTCCACCTCCTGTGCGACACAAAGATGGTAGCTTGGCCCGCCGCTGGACCCGTGCCCAGCCTCTGGCTTGGCCCGCCGCTGGACCCGTGCCCAGCCTCTGGCTTGGCCCGCCGCTGGACCCGTGCCCAGCCTCTGGCTTGGCCCGCCGCTGGACCCGTGCCCAGCCTCTGGCTTGGCCCGCCGCTGGACCCGTGCCCAGCCTCTGGCTTGGCCCGCCGCTGGACCCGTGCCCAGCCTCTGGCTTGGCCCGCCGCTGGACCCGTGCCCAGCCTCTGGCTTGGCCCGCCGCTGGACCCGTGCCCAGTCTCTGGCTTGGCCCGCCGCTGGACCCGTGCCCAGCCTCTGACTTGGCCCGCCGCTGGACCCGTGCCCAGCCTCTGACTTGGCCCGCCGCTGGACCCGTGCCCAGTCTCTGGCTTATATCTAGTAGCAGCAGCCCTACCCAAGGCAACACACACATAACAGCCACCATACAGAACAGCCACCATACAGAACAGCCACCATACAGAACAGCTACCATACAGAACAGCCACCATACAGAACAGCTACCATACAGAACAGCCACCATACAGAGCAGCTACCATACAGAACAGCCACCATACAGAACAGCCACCATACAGAGCAGCTACCATACAGAACAGCCACCATACAGAACAGCCACCATACAGAACAGCCACCATACAGAACAGCCACCATACAGAACAGCCACCACACAGAACAGCTACCATACAGAACAGCCATCATACAGAACAGCCACCATACAGAACAGCCACCATACAGAACAGCCACCATACAGAACAGCCACCATACAGAACAGCCACCATACAGAACAGCCACCATACAGAACAGCCACCATACAGAACAGCCACCATACAGAACAGCCACCATACAGAACAGCCACCATACAGAACAGCCATCATACAGAACAGCCACCATACAGAACAGCCACCATACAGAACAGCCACCATACAGAGCAGCTACCATACAGAACAGCCACCATACAGAACAGCCACCATACAGAACAGCCACCATACAGAACAGCCACCATACAGAACAGCCACCATACAGAACAGCCACCATACAGAACAGCCACCATACAGAACAGCCACCATACAGAACAGCCACCATACAGAACAGCCACCATACAGAACAGCCACCATACAGAACAGCCACCACACAGAACAGCCACCATACAGAACAGCCACCATACAGAGCAGCCACCATACAGAACAGCCACCATACAGAACAGCCACCATACAGAACAGCCACCATACAGAACAGCCACCATACAGAGCAGCCACCATACAGAACAACCACCATACAGAACAGCCACCATACAGAGCAGCCACCATACAGAACAGCCACCACACAGAACAGCCACCATACAGAACAGCCACCATACAGAGCAGCCACCATACAGAACAACCACCATACAGAACAGCCACCATACAGAGCAGCCACCATACAGAACAGCCACCATACAGAACAGAGAGAGACCATTAAACGAAAAACCACATTAACGCAAAATCAGAACAATGTTTCAAGTCTCCAGCGGCTTTGCATCGAGTAATATTGGAAATATAATTAAAAACTTCAAAATAAGAATCATCCTAATTCTTCACCAGCCTCAGGGACGAGTATTAACGGTGTTAATATCCCTAATTTATGAAGAATATCCTGAGCCAATTTCCAAGAATGTAAGTTATTCGTTATAAAGGAGATCTAAGGAGATCTTGGGTTCTAAGAGGAATGCCTTCGTGAACTCTTAGAGGCTAGGAGGTATATGGTGGGTTAGTTTGTCTTGATATAACTGTCATTTGAGAATGCTTGCTGTGTATTGGGGCTTTGGTGTAACTAATATGGCCTCTGAGGAGGCCTGGTCAATGACCGGGCCGCGGGGACGCTAAGACCCGGAACAACTCCAACTTAACTCCAAGGTAACTCTCAATGGAGGTGGCCCCGTGGTCTCGCTGTGATGGCGGAAGGTCAAAGGTCACAAAACCTGCCTAAATTCGACCCTTTCAAATGTGATCATTCCCCTGGAAACACAATCTGAAACTGTCTCTATTTTCCGCTTGTTACAACTTGTAATAAAGTTGTTACATCTTGGCTTAACGTGTTTATGACGTAATAGAACGTTGTTACAACTTGCTATATTGGTTGTTGTAACTGGTTAGGAGGTGTTGAAACTTGTTCGAACGTTGTACCAACGTCGTAGTTTCGGTGTGTGTTTGGCGGGTCAGCATCAACGCATCCCCCTAAGTTCAGCATTTTTGTTTACTAAAGTTTTTTTTTAATCATTTGCATCTTAGAACCTATACATCTGGGAGTAAAATATTCTTGGCTAGGTCTTACAGTCTCTCGAGGATTAGTGGGAGCTTCGGGCCTTTCTTAACTCATGCGGACCTGCCCTGAAAATATCATTTAGTGATCAGAAATTAGAGTCGCGTTCGTTGGATTTGATATTTACCTGGTGAGACACGGCTCTCTCCAGGCGTGTAAACAAAAAAATTATTTGATTTCATCGTAAATCGCATTTGATCTCTTCCTTCAGTCCTGATGTAGTGGACTTACAGTAATCTCCCTCAGTCTTGATGTACTGGACTTGCAGGGATCTCCCTCAGTCCTGATGTACTGGACTTGCAGTAATCTCCCTCAGTCTTGATGTACAGGACTTGCAGGGATCTCCCTCAGTCTTGATGTACAGGACTTGCAGGGATCTCCCTCAGTCCTGATGTACTGGACTTACAGTAATCTCCCTCAGTCCTGATGTACTGGACTTGCAGAGATCTCCCTCAGTCCTGATGTACTGGACTTGCAGAGATCTCCCTCAGTTCTGATGTACTGGACTTGCAGAGATCTCCCTCAGTCCTGATGTACTGGACTTGCAGTGATCTCCCTCAGTTCTGATGTACTGGACTTAGTGATCTCCCTCAGTCCTGATGTACTGGACTTGCAGAGATCTCCCTCAGTCCTGATGTACTGGACTTGCAGTGATCTCCCTCAGTTCTGATGTACTGGACTTACAGTGATCTCCCTCAGTCCTGATGTACTGGACTTAGTGATCTCCCTCAGTCCTGATGTACTGGACTTAGTGATCTCCCTCAGTCCTGATGTACTGGACTTGCAGTGATCTCCCTCATCGCTGATGTACTGGACTTACAGTGATCTCCCTCAGTCCTGATGTACTGGACTTGCAGTGATCTCCCTCAGTCCTGATGTACTGAACTTACAGTGATCTCCCTCAGTCCTGATGTACTGGACTTACAGTGATCTCCCTCAGTCCTGATGTACTGGACTTGCAGTGATCTCCCTCAGTTCTGATGTACTGGACTTACAGTGATCTCCCTCAGTCCTGATGTACTGGACTTACAGTGATCTCCCTCATCGCTGATGTACTGGACTTACAGTGATCTCCCTCAGTCCTGATGTACTGGACTTGCAGTGATCTTCCTCAGTCCTGATGTACTGGACTTGCAGTGATCTCCCTCAGTTCTGATGTACTGGACTTACAGTGATCTCCCTCAGTCCTGATGTACTGGACTTACAGTGATCTCCCTCAGTCCTGATGTACTGGACTTGCAGAGATCTCCCTCAGTCCTGATGTACTGGACTTACAGTAATCTCCCTCAGTCCTGATGTACTGGACTTGCAGTGATCTCCCTCAGTCCTGATGTACTGGACTTACAGTGATCTCCCTCATCGCTGATGTACTGGACTTAGTGATCTCCCTCAGTCCTGATGTACTGGACTTAGTGATCTCCCTCAGTCCTGATGTACTGGACTTAGTGATCTCCCTCAGTCCTGATGTACTGGACTTAGTGATCTCCCTCAGTCCTGATGTACTGGACTTAGTGATCTCCCTCAGTCCTGATGTACTGGACTTAGTGATCTCCCTCATCGCTGATGTACTGGACTTAGTGATCTCCCTCAGTCCTGATGTACTGGACTTGCAGAGATCTCCCTCAGTCCTGATGTACTGGACTTGCAGTGATCTCCCTCAGTTCTGATGTACTGGACTTACAGTGATCTCCCTCATCGCTGATGTACTGGACTTAGTGATCTCCCTCAGTCCTGATGTACTGGACTTAGTGATCTCCCTCAGTCCTGATGTACTGGACTTAGTGATCTCCCTCAGTCCTGATGTACTGGACTTGCAGTGATCTCCCTCAGTTCTGATGAACTGGACTTACAGTGATCTCCCTCATCGCTGATGTACTGGACTTAGTGATCTCCCTCAGTCCTGATGTACTGGACTTGCAGTGATCTCCCTCAGTTCTGATGTACTGGACTTACAGTGATCTCCCTCAGTCCTGATGTACTGGACTTAGTGATCTCCCTCAGTCTTGATGTACTGGACTTAGTGATCTCCCTCAGTCCTGATGTACTGGACTTAGTGATCTCCCTCATCGCTGATGTACTGGAATTAGTGATCTCCCTCATCGCTGATGTACTGGACTTAGTGATCTCCCTCAGTCCTGATGTACTGGACTTAGTGAACTCCCTCAGTCCTGATGTACTGGACTTAGTAATCTCCCTCAGTCCTGATGTACTGGACTTACAGTGATCTCCCTCAGTCCTGATGTACTGGACTTGCAGTGATCTCCCTCAGTCCTGATGTACTGGACTTGCAGTGATCTCCCTCAGTCCTGATGTACTGGACTTGCAGAGATCTCCCTCAGTCCTGTTGTACTGGACTTAGTGATCTCCCTCAGTTCTGATGTACTGGACTTACAGTGATCTCCCTCAGTCCTGATGTACTGGACTTACAGTGACTTACAGTGTAACATCACAGTAAGAGTATTAATTTACCCAAATCATGGAGTGTTGCTAACAGTCATGGTCAATTATCTCTCTCCAGTCAACGTCGCAGATTCTCACCATAATGTAAGAGGCTGCAGGCACGCCCCGGGGGACCATCACCGCGCCGGTCCAAACACACGCGCCCAGAGAACAAGTACACGCCGGTCCAAACACACGCCAGAGAACAAGTACACGCCGGTCCAAACACACCCCCAGAGAACAAGTCCACGCCGGTCCAAACACACGCCCAGAGAACACGTCCACGCCGGTTAAACACACGCCCAGAGAACAAGTCCACGCCGGTCCAAACACACCCCCAGGGAACAAGTCCACGCCGGTCCAAACACACGCCCAGAGAACAAGTCCACGCCGGTCCAAACACACGCCCAGAGAACACGTCCACGCCGGTCCAAACACACGCCCAGAGAACACGTCCACGCCGGTCCAAACACACGCCCAGAGAACAAGTACACGCCGGTCCAAACACACGCCCAGAGAACACGTCCACGCCGGTCCAAACACACGCCCAGAGAACAAGTCCACGCCGGTCCAAACACACGTCCAGAGAACACGTCCACGCCGGTCCAAACACACGCCCAGAGAACAAGTCCACGCCGGTCCAAACACACGCGCCCAGAGAACAAGTCCACGCCGGTCCAAACACACCCCCAGAGAACAATTCCACGCCGGTCCAAACACACGCCCAGAGAACAAGTCCACGCCGGTCCAAACACACGCGCCCAGAGAACAAGTCCACGCCGGTCCAAACACACCCCCAGAGAACAATTCCACGCCGGTCCAAACACACGCCCAGAGAACACGTCCACGCCGGTCCAAACACACGCCCAGAGAACACGTCCACGCCGGTCCAAACACACGCCCAGAGAACACGTCCACGCCGGTCCAAACACACACCCAGAGAACAAGTCCACGCCGGTCCAAACACACACCCAGAGAACAAGTCCACGCCGGTCCAAACACACGCCCAGAGAACACGTCCACGCCGGTCCAAACACACACCCAGAGAACAAGTCCACGCCGGTCCAAACACACGCCCAGAGAACACGTCCACGCCGGTCCAAACACACGCCCAGAGAACACGTCCACGCCGGTCCAAACACACGCCCAGAGAACAAGTCCACGCCGGTCCAAACACACGCCCAGAGAACAAGTCCACGCCGGTCCAAACACACGCCCAGAGAACAAGTCCACGCCGGTCCAAACACACGCCCAGAGAACAAGTCCACGCCGGTCCAAACACACGCCCAGAGAACAAGTCCACGCCGGTCCAAACACACGCCCAGAGAACAAGTCCACGCCGGTCCAAACACAGGTAAACCCTCAGCAACACCGCCTCTAAAAACAAGAGAAGACAATACAAAACAAAACAAGTCTACCCCACGTGTCAGAAGAGTCGAGGACGACCAGTGCCACTGTCAGCCGAGGACGACCAGTGCCACTGTCAGCCGAGGACGACCAGTGCCACTGTCAGCCGAGGACGACCAGTGCCACTGTCAGTCGAGGACGACCAGTGCCACTGTCAGTCGAGGACGACCAGTGCCACTGTCAGTCGAGGACGACCAGTGCCACTGTCAGCCGAGGACGACCAGTGCCACTGTCAGCCGAGGACGACCAGTGCCACTGTCAGTCGAGGACGACCAGTGCCACTGTCAGTCGAGGACGACCAGTGCCACTGTCAGTCGAGGACGACCAGTGCCACTGTCAGCCGAGGACGACCAGTGCCACTGTCAGCCGAGGACGACCAGTGCCACTGTCAGCCGAGGACGACCAGTGCCACTGTCAGTCGAGGACGACCAGTGCCACTGTCAGTCGAGGACGACCAGTGCCACTGTCAGTCGAGGACGACCAGTGCCACTGTCAGCCGAGGACGACCAGTGCCACTGTCAGCCGAGGACGACCAGTGCCACTGTCAGCCGAGGACGACCAGTGCCACTGTCAGTCGAGGACGACCAGTGCCACTGTCAGTCGAGGACGACCAGTGCCACTGTCAGTCGAGGACGACCAGTGCCACTGTCAGCCGAGGACGACCAGTGCCACTGTCAGCCGAGGACGACCAGTGCCACTGTCAGTCGAGGACGACCAGTGCCACTGTCAGTCGAGGACGACCAGTGCCACTGTCAGCCGAGGACGACCAGTGCCACTGTCAGCCGAGGACGACCAGTGCCACTGTCAGCCGAGGACGACCAGTGCCACTGTCAGTCGAGGACGACCAGTGCCACTGTCAGTCGAGGACGACCAGTGCCACTGTCAGTCGAGGACGACCAGTGCCACTGTCAGCCGAGGACGACCAGTGCCACTGTCAGCCGAGGACGACCAGTGCCACTGTCAGTCGAGGACGACCAGTGCCACTGTCAGCCGAGGACGACCAGTGCCACTGTCAGTCGAGGACGACCAGTGCCACTGTCAGCCGAGGACGACCAGTGCCACTGTCAGCCGAGGACGACCAGTGCCACTGTCAGTCGAGGACGACCAGTGCCACTGTCAGCCGAGGACGACCAGTGCCACTGTCATCCGAGGACGACCAGTGCCACTGTCAGTCGAGGACGACCAGTGCCACTGTCATCCGAGGACGACCAGTGCCACTGTCATCCGAGGACGACCAGTGCCACTGTCAGCCGAGGACGACCAGTGCCACTGTCAGTCGAGGACGACCAGTGCCACTGTCAGTCGAGGACGACCAGTGCCACTGTCAGTCGAGGACGACCAGTGCCACTGTCAGTCGAGGACGACCAGTGCCACTGTCATCCGAGGACGACCAGTGCCACTGTCAGCCGAGGACGACCAGTGCCACTGTCATCCTGGAGTTAGAGGAGTCGTCAGACCCGGAGAGGTGGTCGTGGGTCAAGCTGCAGACGGCACTCACCTTTAACAGTGAACACATACACTACCAGTCACAGCGCCTCCCCGCCTCACACACACACACACACACACACACACACACACACACACACACACACACACACACACACACACACACACACACACACACACACAGGGCCTCGTAGCCTGGTGGATAGCGCGCAGGACTCGTAATTCTGTGGCGCGGGTTCGATTCCCGCACGAGGCAGAAACGAATGGGCAAAGTTTCTTTCACCCTAAGTGCCCCTGTTACCTAGCAGTAAATAGGTACCTGGGAGTTAGTCAGCTGTCACGGGCTGCTTCCTGAGGTGTGTGTGTGTGTGGTGTGGGAAAAAAAAGTAGTGAGTAAACAGTTGATTGACAGTTGAGAGGCGGGCCGAAAGAGCAAAGCTCAACCCCCGTAAAAACACAACTAGTAAACACACACACACACACTACTACACAGCCACCTGAGGAAGATGATGGCAGTAACAGAACAAGTGATCAGGCTACGCAAAAGAGGAGGAAGGTACACAAAGAATAACAAGGAAGTGAGAGAAGAATACAATGAAAGCTTCTTCCAGGAAGTTTCGAAGATCGAGCCACAACTCTCCCCTGATTTACGACTTCTAATGGAATGAATGCCATTAGAGGCAGTCAGGTTCATTCAATATAGGAGACTTTGTCATCGGCATACATTTGTCCCCATAGCACCGGTGACCTTTGCCCCCTGGAGTAATACTCGCCTCGCGAGCGATTTGGTCCTGGGTTCGAGTCCTGGCCAGGGAGATCCGATTAGGCTCGAATCTTGAACTGTTCGCTCCTGTTCACCCAGCTGTAATTGGGTACCTGGTTGTTAACCGAATGGCGGATTGTGTTTCATCGAACACAAGTGGGTATGTAAGGCTTGCCATGAACTATGGGAAGGGAAAGCTCTCAGCCTGCTAGCAGGAGTCAGAAGTCGTCTGCTCCTGTACCCTCCTCTGTAAAAAAATCAAATAAAAGGAATTTTGAGTAGTGTGTTGGAAAGCGGATAGTGTGTTGAGCAGGCAGTGAACATACCGCCATAGTTACAGTGTTGGGGCAGCGTCACTCATCCCGTAAGTGAACATACCGCCATAGTTACAGTGTTGGGCAGCGTCACTCATCCCGTAAGTGAACATACCGCCATAGTTACAGTGTTGGGCAGCGTCACTCATCCCGTAAGTGAACATACCGCCATAGTTACAGTGTTGGGGCAGCGTCACTCATCCCGTAAGTGAACATACCGCCATAGTTACAGTGTGGGGCAGCGTCACTCATCCCGTGAGTGAACATACCGCCATAGTTACAGTGTTGGGCAGCGTCACTCATCCCGGAAGTGAGCATACCACCATAGTTACAGTGTTGGGGCAGCGTCACTCATCCCGTGAGTGAACATACCACCATAGTTACAGTGTTGGGGCAGCGTCACTCATCCCGTGAGTGAACATACCGCCATAGTTACAGTGTTGGGGCAGCGTCACTCATCCCGTGAGTGAACATACCGCCATAGTTACAGTGTTGGGGCAGCGTCACTCATCCCGTAAGTGAACATACCACCATAGTTACAGTGTTGGGGCAGCGTCACTCATCCGTAAGTGAACATACCACCATAGTTACAGTGTTGGGGCAGCGTCACTCATCCCGTAAGTGAACATACCACCATAGTTACAGTGTTGGGGCAGCGTCACTCATCCCGTAAGTGAACATACCGCCATAGTTACAGTGTTGAGCAGCGTCACTCATCCCGTAAGTGAACATACCGCCATAGTTACAGTGTTGGGCAGCGTCACTCATCCCGTGAGTGAACATACCGCCATAGTTACAGTGTTGGGCAGCGTCACTCATCCCGTGAGTGAACATACCGCCATAGTTACAGTGTTGGGGCAGCGTCACTCATCCCGTGAGTGAACATACCGCCATAGTTACAGTGTTGGGCAGCGTCACTCATCCCGTGAGTGAACATACCACCATAGTTACAGTGTTGGGGCAGCGTCACTCATCCCGTGAGTGAACATACCACCATAGTTACAGTGTTGGGGCAGCGTCACTCATCCGTGAGTGAACATACCACCATAGTTACAGTGTTGGGGCAGCGTCACTCATCCCGTGAGTGAACATACCGCCATAGTTACAGTGTTGGGGCAGCGTCAATCATCCCGTAAGTGAACATACCGCCATAGTTACAGTGTTGGGCAGCGTCACTCACAGTGTTGGGCAGCGTCACTCATCCCGTAAGTGAACATACCACCATAGTTACAGTGTGGGGCAGCGTCACTCATCCCGTAAGTGAACATACCACCATAGTTACAGTGTTGGGGCAGCGTCACTCATCCCGTGAGTGAACATACCGCCATAGTTACAGTGTTGGGCAGCGTCACTCATCCCGTAAGTGAACATACCACCATAGTTACAGTGTTGGGCAGCGTCACTCATCCCGTAAGTGAACATACCACCATAGTTACAGTGTTGGGGCAGCGTCACTCATCCCGTGAGTGAACATACCACCATAGTTACAGTGTTGGGGCAGCGTCACTCATCCCGTAAGTGAACATACCACCATAGTTACAGTGTTGGGGCAGCGTCACTCATCCCGTAAGTGAACATACCGCCATAGTTACAGTGTTGGGGCAGCGTCACTCATCCCGTAAGTGAACATACCACCATAGTGCATTGCATCCTGGTTAGCATTGCAAGAGCACTCCAGCCACCACATGTGGTCGAGCGCTCAATAACAGTAGCAATAACATTATGTACAGTAACCCATCGTAAAAGACCTACAATCACCTGTGACTTGAGTGCTCAATTACTCACTACACTGTATGATGTCCAACACTTGCTTAACCTTATCCATGAAGGATAGAAGAATATATATATATATATATATATATATATATATATATATATATATATATATATATATATATATATATATATATATATGTCGTACCTAGTAGCCAGAACGCACTTCTCAACCTACTATGCAAGGCCCGATTTGCCTAATAAGCCAAGTTTTCATGAATTAATTGTTTTTCATCTACCTAACCTAACCTAACCTACCTAACCTAACCTACCTAACCTAACCTAACCTAACTTTTTCGGCTACCTAACCTAACCTAACCTATAGAGATAGGTTAGGTTAGGTTAGGTAGGGTTGGTTAGGTTCGGTCATATATCTACGTTAATTTTAACTCCAATAAATTTTTTTTTACCTCATACATAATGAAATGGGTAGCTTTATCATTTCATAAGAAAAAAATTAGAGAAAATATATTAATTCAGGAAAACTTGGCTTATTAGGCAAATCGGGCCTTGCATAGTAGGCCAAAAAGTGCGTTCTGGCTACTAGGTACGACATATATATATATATATATATATATATATATATATATATATATATATATATATATATATATATATATATATATATATATATATATATATATATATATATATGTTTAAGCCCGTGTCTGCGATAGACAAAAAATACTAAACACAAAAAAGTGCTTCGCAATGATAATATGAAAGGTCCATTTAACACCAGATTATGTGTTGCTTCCTGGGGATGTGTGTGTGTGCACGCGCGTGTGTATGAGAAATATGTGTAGTAGACATAATAGAGGAAAAATATATTGGTTAGACTGGTGTGGGTCCATAGAGCTAATAGCTTGGATTCTGCAGGCACAATATGTCCAGACCTTAATACAATACAAATAAAATTAAATACAATAAAAGGTAAATACACTCTTGTATCTTACTCGCTTGGTGTCCGTCAACGTCAGAGCTCCACAACATACCTGCAAGAAGAAAAATAAAGTTGTATTAACATATTCCCTGGTCTTTAATGCAATGTTTGTCACAAAATATACCAGAGAAGTACCTGTGTTTGTGTCGCTTCCCTTCCAAGGGGGCTGTGAACCAGCCAGCTCACCGCTACGTGCTGTGAAGAAGCCAGAAGGTGAAGGGACAACGACGACGTTTCGGTCCGTCCTGGACCATTCTCAAGTCGATTAAGAATGGTCCAGGACGGACCGAAACGTCGTCGTCGCTTCACCTTCTAGTGTGTGGTCTGATCAACATTCTTCAGCCACGTCGTCGTCGCTTCACCTTCTAGTGTGTGGTTTGGTCAACATTCTTCAGCCACGTTATTGTGACTCATCGCCTGTTCCTGGATTTACTTTGTCATAAAGTTCTAAACTTGTTCACTACTCAGATACTATCCACTAGTCTCTGGCGTCGGGAGATAGACCGGCTAGAGGAACCACGACACAGGCTAGGCTAGGCTAGGCAGCGTTGAGTTCATATCCAATCAAACACAAGATGGTTACAGACTAGTCCCGGAACTGGCAGATGTGAGTTGTGAGGAAAGGTTACTGGACTTGAACCTCACGTCACTGGAAAACACTCCAGCAAGATCAAGAAGGACATGATGACCACCTACAAAATTCTCAGCGGAATTGACAAGGTAGATAAGGACAAACTATTTAGCACGGCTGGAACACGAACAAAGGAAGGAGGGTTGAAGGGACACAGGTGGAAACTTAGTACCCAAATGAGCCACAGAGACATTGGAATTTTTCAGAGCAATGAACAAATGGAATGCACCAAGTAGCGACATTTAGGCTCTAGAATCTGTACACGAATTCACTAATGGTTGAGAGGCGGGACCAGAGAACCAAAGCTCAACCCCCGCAAGCACAACAAGTTGAGCACGCACACACACACACACACACACAACACACACACAACACACACACACACACACACACACGCAAATATCATTATTATTCACCAAATTATAGTGGAATGAAGTGTAAATGTGCAGAATGTATCTATAAAAATGACCAATATTATTATGACTTTCCCCAAAGCAAATAATGTAATGATTTTTGTAAACAAACTCAATTCTAAATGTAAAATCATTTATTAAGATTTTATTATTTAAATTGGTAAGATTAATTTTCATTTTGTCCGAAATACATTGTGTGTGTTAGTGGCTTTGCCGGAAGTTACTATTTAATGATCAAAATCTGATCTGAAACAACCCATTCTACCTTCGTGTATATATATATATATATATATATATATATATATATATATATATATATATATATATATATATATATATATATATATATATATATATATATATATAAACAAAATCAATAGTTTTGGATGAGTCCTGGGTCCATCGCGCCGCAGGGGAATGAGTGCTCCCAGGGCTCTGAGTGACAGAGAACGGACTTTACACTAGGGCTAACTACACCATAAAGCTCAGCTTTGTAGCAGTGTCGGAGGAGGACCTTCTCCTGCCACCACAATTACTGATTAAGATCGGTCTAGCGTCGCCGCTTGCACTCGCTTACTATGACTCAGTTACTTTAATAATAACTAGATGTTGTTGGAACTTAATACAGAGTGCTTGGGAGGTATCCCTGGTCCCCTGAAGCCGATAATGCAGTGTTTTCTCAGCTGACATGTCCATGGTTCGATTCATGGACCGTCACGTTTGGGAACGTTTCCTTTCACTTAATACGTCTGTTCACTTAGCACTATAAAAAGTTATAGGTGTTCGGTAACCCGTTATAGGACTGCATCCTGGGAAAGGTCAGTAGTATACATACGGGAAGCCTGTGTGTATATATATATATATATATATATATATATATATATATATATATATATATATATATATATATATATATATATATATATATGTCGTACCTAATAGCCAGAACGCACTTCTCAGCCTACTATTCAAGGCCCGATTTGCCTAATAAGCCAAGTTTTCATGAATTAATGTTTTTTCGTGTACCTAACCTACCTAACCTAACCTAACCTAGCTTTTTTTGGCTACCTAACCTAACCTTACCTATAAATATAGGTTAGGTTAGGTTAGGTAGGGTTGGTTAGGTTCGGTCATATATCTACGTTAATTTTAACTCCAATAAAAAAAATTGACCTCATACATAATGAAATGGGTAGCTTTATCATTTCATAAGAAAAAAATTAGAGAAAATATATTAATTCAGGAAAACTTGGCTTATTAGGCAAATCGTGCCTTGAATAGTAGGCTGAGAAGTGAGTTCTGGCTACTAGGGTACGACATATATATATAGATATATATATATATATACGACATATATATATATATATATATATACGACATATATATATATATATATATATATATAGATACTGACATATATAAATATATATAATATATACGACATATATATATATATATATATATATATTATATATATATAATATATATATTATATATAATATAAATATAAATATATATATATATATATATATGTCGTACCTAGTAGCCAGAACTCACTTTTCAGCCTACTATGCAAGGCCCGATTTGCCTAATAAGCCAAGTTTTCATGAATTAATTGTTTTTCGACTACCTAACCTACCTAACCTAACCTAACCTACCTTTTCAGCTACCTAACCTAACCTAACCTATAAAGATAGGTTAGGTTAGGTTAGGTAGGGTTGGTTAGGTTCGGTCATATATCTACGTTAATTTTAACTCAAATAAAAAACAATTGACCTCATACATAATGAAATGGGTAGCTTTATCATTTCATAAGAAAATAATTAGAGAAAATATATTAATTTAGGAAAACTTGGCTTATTAGGCAAATCGGGCCTTGCATAGTAGGCTGAGAAGTGAGTTCTGGCTACTAGGTACGACATAATATATATATATATATATATATATATATATATATATATATATATATATATATATATATGTCGTACCTAGTAGCCAGAACTCACTTCTCACCTACTATGCAAGGCCCGATTTGCCTAATAGGCCAAGTTTCATGAATTAATGTTTTTTCGACTACCTAACCTACCTAACCTAACCTAACTTTTTCGGCTACCTAACCTAACCTAACCTATAAAGATAGGTTAGGTTAGGTAGGGTTGGTTAGGTTCGGTCATACTGGAGTGAACGATATGGAAGAAAATGCAGAATAGAACCAGTGAAGAGCAGAGGTGCCATAGGCACAATCAGAGAACACTGTATAAACATCAGAGGTCCGCGGTTGTTCAAACACCCTCCCAGCAAGCATAAGAAATATTGCCGGAACAACCGTGGACATTTCAAGAGGAAACTAGATTTATTCCTCCAAGGAGTGCCGGACCAACCGGGCTGTGGTGGGTATGTGGGCCTGCGGGCCGCTCCAAGCAACAGCTTAGTGGACCAAACTCTCACAAGTCAAGCCTGGCCTTGGGCCGGGCTTTGGGAGTAGAAGAACTCCCAGAACTCCATCAACCAGGTATATATCTACGTTAATTTTAACTCCAATAAAAAAAATGACCTCATACATAATAAAATGGGTAGCTTTATCATTTCATAAGAAAAAATTAGAGAAAATATATTAATTCAGGAAAATTTGGCTTATTAGGCAAATCGGGCCTTGCATAGTAGGCTGAGAAGTGCGTTCTGGCTACTAGGTATGACATATATATATATATTAAAAAAAATGAAATATACGTATGTATTTCTGAATTACTGAAATTACATACAATTATCACCTGCAACTCAATAACGTCAATTTAAATTACATCAAAGTTTTAAAGTACCTCGAGGAGTCGCAATTTTCTGAACCCAAATATCTTATAATAAGCAAGAACACAAATACCTGGACACTGAAACCTCACACATCTGGCCATAATACCTGTCCACGTTTCGGTCCTTAGAATCCACACGGACCAAACATCCTCACGGACCAAACGTACTCAATTCTTTCATATATTTTCGATTTGTGAGTTTGATGAATAATTTTTTTTCAGCTCGGTGGTGTCGTCTTGCTGCCTGCCACAACACTATCTAGTGAGCCATGTGTCCTGTGTCTGATATAATACATGCTGTATCATGGCTTGGTGCTGGGCTGAAGGTCTGGCAACGTCTTTAGGTGGTATTGAAGGTCAACACAATTTAACCTATTGACCAGCCAGTGTGGTATATTTTAGCCCTGAACGTTTTGTAGTACTTAGGTGAATCTATAAGAGCGAATGTCTGTTTATCTCTTCAATTGGTTGGAGGCCAGACGCTGTGGGCCAGTGTCACTCAGCTTTGCAGAATGATGTGTAAAATAGCTCTGTTGAAAAGCCAACCCATCCTCTGGTTCTGAGAGTACTCTTTTGTAATTATGTGGTCGATCGTACCAACGTGTACTATTGAAGCTATTCGAGGGTGAGTAGGCTGAGATGAGGCAGGTCGAGGTGAGGCAGGTCGAGGTGAGGCAGGCCAGAGTGAGGCAGGCCAGGGTGAGGCAGGCCAGAGTGAGGCAGGCCAGAGTGAGGCAGGCCAGAGTGAGGCAGGCCAGGGTGAGGCAGGCCAGAGTGAGGCAGGCCAGAGTGAGGCAGGCCAGGGTGAGGCAGGCCAGAGTGAGGCAGGCCAGGGTGAGGCAGGCCAGGGTGAGGCAGGCCAGGGTGAGGCAGGCCAGGGTGAGGCAGGCCAGGGTGAGGCAGGCCAGGGTGAGGCAGGCCAGGGTGAGGCAGGCCAGGGTGAGGCAGGCCAGGGTGAGGCAGGCCAGGGTGAGCTAGTCAGATGGAACATTTAATTTCCGTGCCTTGACATTTCTTTTGATGGTGCCTCAAACAGTGGGATCCTCTCTCCCCCTGGCCACCACCACCACCACTACCACCACACCACTACCACCATCACCAGCCAAGTCTCACCCTCCCCCTGGCCACCACTACACCACCACCACCATCACCAGCCAAGTCTCACCTCCCCCCCTGGCCACCACTACCACCACCACCACCATCACCAGCCAAGTCTCACCCTCCCCCTGGCCACCACTACCACCACCACCACCATCACCAGCCAAGTCTCACCCTCCCCTGGCCACCACTACCACCACCACCACCATCACCACCCCAGCCTTTAGGTGACATGACGGGCAGCGAGGTGACAGGCGCTGCCGTCAAGCAGTCAACTTCGAAAAAATATATATTCACTTCCATTATTCAGGTGCCTTGGTAAGCACAATCATTCCGGTTCATATAATTCTCTCATCATGCGCTTAGAGAAATGAGCGCTTTCTCATCTCTCCTAGCGCCCTTTGTCCTGTCTGGACTCACATCATTGCTTCACGACCACAAGAACTATTGCAATGACAATTTGTATATACAAATTGTATATACATATACAGTTTGTCGCTCGCTTCATGCAGGTCGGCGTTCAATCCCCGACCGTCCACAAGTGGTTGGGCACCATTCCTTCCCCCCGTCCCATCCCAAATCCTTATCCTGACCCCCTTCCAAGTGCTATATAGTCGTAATAACTTGGCGCTTTCCCCCTGATAGTCCTTCCCTTCCCTCCCTTCTCTCTCTCTCTCTCTCTCTCTCTCTCTCTCTCTCTCTCTCTCTCTCTCTCTCTCTCCTCTCTCTCTCTCTCCCTCCCTCTCTCTCTCTCTCGCTCTCTCGATATCCTTCGTCTGGTCGACCACTTGGAAAACCCTCGTTCCCGTAGCACTTAAGTGTCGACTTTGATGCTCACCTCTTGTTAAGGTAAGGGATGGAACAAGTGTATAGAATCTCATTCTGTAGATATGAGCCATTTTTTTTTTTTTATGGAAGGGCCATAGAGCTCTGTCTTCTCCAGTTTAAGTCGTCCTGATGAGCATTTTATTTTTTACTGATTTATAGATTTTTTGCGTAATATGGTGTCATTGACCTAGATATACAGTGACTGATAAATTATATACAATATAATTATATATAAATTATAAAAGTGTTCAACGAGAAAGAACGATCGTAGAGCGCGGCCCGGCTGGGAGCGCTCACTGTCAGACTTCTACAGTCTTAATTATGCTTACGGCAGAGCGCTCAGCGTCAGACTTCCACGTCTTAATTAAGGCTTACGCTAAATATTAGGAGCTGTGGAATGCCGGGGGAAACCCCCAGGGGTGTATAGGGTCACCACACCAGGGGTCACCACACCAGGGGTCACACACCAGGGGTCACCACACCAGGGGCTTCTACACCAGGGTTATTTTGAGAGTTTATCTTGAGATGAATTCGGGGCTTAGCGTCTCGCGGCCCGGTCCTCGACCAGGCCTCTTTTTTGTTACACACACCTCCCCAGGAAGCAGCCCGTAGCAGCTGTCTAACTCCCAGATACCTATTTACTGCGGTGAACAAGTGCATCAGGGTGAGAGAAACTCTACCCATTTGTTTCGCCGCCACCGGAAAGACTGATCAGTGAGGTGTAGGAGAGATCAGCGAAATACTGTTGACATCAGTGAGGTGATTCTGATGCAGTGTTGGCAGTTGCCACAGGTGTCTGCTGTCTGCAGGTGCAGTGCTGGTAGCTGCCACAGCAGGCTGCTGGCTGCTGACCCACAAAATCGATAAAGTTACTCCCTGGCTGTCAGCGGTGGTGAAGGCTGAAGCGGCCTGCAGTGTATGGCTGTAGGCTGAAGATGTCTGTCGTGTAAAGCCGAAGGAGAGAGCTACCTACAGTGTAAGACTGAAGGCTAGAGTTGCGTGCAGGTACGAATATATATATATATATATATATATATATATATATATATATATATATATATATATATATATATATATATATATATAATATATTCGTACACTGCACGCAACTCTAGCCTTCAGTCTTACACTGTAGGTAGCTCTCTCCTTCGGCTTTACACGACAGACATCTTCAGCCTACAGCCATACACTGCAGGCCGCTTCAGCCTTCACCACCGCTGACAGCCAGGGAGTAACTTCATCGATTTTGTGGGTCAGCAGCCAGCAGCCTGCTGTGGCAGCTACCAGCACTGCACCTGCCCTGCAGACAGCAGACACCTGTGGCAACTGCCAACACTGCATCAGAATCACCTCACTGATGTCAACAGTATTTCGCTGATCTCTCCTACACCTCACTGATCAGGTCTTTCCGGTGGAGGCGGAAACAAATGGGTAGAGTTTCTCTCACCCTGATGCACTTGTTCACCGAGCAGTAAATAGGTATCTGGGAGTTAGACAGCTGCTACGGGCTGCTTCCTGGGGAAGTGTGTGTAACAAAAAAGAGGCCTGGTCGAGGACCGGGCCGCGGAGACGCTAAGCCCCGAATTCATCTCAAGATAAACTCTCAAAATAACCTTGGTGTAGAGACCCCTGGTGTGGTGACCCTATACACCCCTGGGGGTTTCCCCCGGTATTCCACAGCTCCTAATATTTAGCGTAAGCCTTAATTAAGACTGTGGAAGTCTGACGCTGAGCGCTCTGCCGTAAGCCATAATTAAGACTGCAGAAGTCTGACAGTGAGCGCTCTGAGCCGGGCCGCGCTCTACGATCGTTCTTTCTCGTTGAACACTTTTATAATTTATATATAATTATATTGTATATAATTTATCAGCCACTATACATACTAGGTCAATGACACCATATTACGCAAAAAAATCTATAAATCTAGTAAAAAATTAAATGCTCATTAGCAGGACAACTTAAACCGGAGAAGACAGAGCTCTATGGCCCTAAAAAAAAAATGGCTCATATCTACAGAATGAGATTCTATACACTTGTTCCATCCCTTACCTTAACGAGAGGTGAGCATCAAAGTCGACACTTAAGTGCTACGGGAACGAGGGTTTTCCAAGTGGTCGACCAGACGAAGGATAGGAGAGAGAGAGAGAGAGAGAGAGGGAGGGAGAGAGAGAGAGAGAGAGAGAGAGAGAGAGAGAGAGAGAGAGAGAGAGAGAGAGAAGGGAAGGGGAAGTGAACTATCAGGGGGGAAACCGCCAAGTCATTACGACTATATAGCACTTGGAAGGGGGTCAGGATAAGGATTTGGGATGGGACGGGGGGAAGGAATGGTGCCCAACCACTTGTGGACGGTCGGGGATTGAACGCCGACCTGCATGAAGCGAGCGGACAAACTGTATATGTATATACAATTTGTATATACAAATTGTCATTGCAATAGTTCTTGTGGTCGTGAAGCAATGAATGTGAGTCCAGACAGGACAAAGGGCGCTCGAAGAGATGAGAAAGCGCTCATTTCTCTAAGCGCATGATGAGAGAATTATATGAACCGGAATGATTGTGCTTACCAAGGCACCTGAATAATGGAAGTGAAATATATATATTTTTTCGAAGTTGACTGCTTGACGGCAGCGCCTGTCACCTCGCTGCCCGTCATGTCACCTAAAGGCTGGGGTGGTGATGGTGGTGGTGGTGGTAGTGGTGGCCAGGGGGGAGGGTGAGACTTGGCTGGTGATGGTGGTGGTGGTGGTAGTGGTGGCCAGGGGGGAGGGTGAGACTTGGCTGGTGATGGTGGTAGTGGTGGTGGTGGTGGCAAGGGGAGAGAGAGGATCCCACTGTTTGAGGCACCATCAAAAGAAATGTCAAGGCACGGAAATTAAATGTTCCATCTGACTAGCTCACCCTGGCCAAACTTACCTGTCCTAGCTCACCCTAGCCTGCCTCACCCTGGCCTGCCTCACCCTGGCCTGCCTCACCTCGACCTGCCTCACCCTGGCCTGCCTCACCCTGGCCTGCCTCACCCTGGCCTGCCTCACCCTGGCCTGCCTCACCCTGGCCTGCCTCACCTCGACCTGCCTCACCTCGACCTGCCTCATCTCAGCCTACCTCACCCTCGAATAGCTTCAATAGTACACGTTGGTACGATCGAGCACATAATTACAAAAGAGTACTCTCAGAACCAGAGGATGGGTTGGCTTTTCAACAGAGCTATTTTACACATCATTCTGCAAAGCTGAGTGACACTAGCCCACAGCGTCGGGCCTCCAACCTTGAAGAGATAAACAGACATTCGCTCTTATAGATTCACCTAAGTGCTAGAAAACGTTCAGGGCTAAAATATACCATACTGGCTGGTCAATAGGCTATTGTGTTGACCTTCAATACCACCTAAAGACGTTGCCAGACCTTCAGCCCAGCACCAAGCCATGATACAGCATTTATTATATCAGACACAGGACACATGGCTCACTAGATAGTGTTGTGGCAGGCAACAAGACGATACCACCGAGCTGAAAAAAAATTATTCATCAAACTCACAAATCGAAAATATAGAATTGAGGACGTTTGGTCCGTGAGGATGTTTGGTCCGTGTGGATTCTAAGGACCGAAACGTGGACAGGTTCATTATGGCCAGATGTGTGAGGTTGAGTGTCCAGGTATTGTGTTAGGTGTTCTTGCTTATTATAAGATATTTGGGTTCAGAAAATTGCGACTCCTCGAGGTAGCTTTAAAACTTTGATGTAATTTAAATTGACGTTATTGAAGTTGCAGGTGATAATTGTATGTAATTTCAGTAATTCAGAAATACATACGTATATTTCATTTTTTTTAATATATATATATATGTCATACCTAGTAGCCAGAACGCACTTCTCAGCCTACTATGCAAGGCCCGATTTGCCTAATAAGCCAAATTTTCCTGAATTAATATATTTTCTCTAATTTTTTCTTATGAAATGATAAAGCTACCCATTTTATTATGTATGAGGTCAATTTTTTTTTATTGGAGTTAAAATTAACGTAGATATATACCTGGTTGATGGAGTTCTGGGAGTTCTTCTACTCCCAAAGCCCGGCCCAAGGCCAGGCTTGACTTGTGAGAGTTTTGGTCCACTAAGCTGTTGCTTGGAGCGGCCCGCAGGCCCACATACCCACCACAGCCCGGTTGGTCCGGCACTCCTTGGAGGAATAAATCTAGTTTCCTCTTGAAAATGTCCACGGTTGTTCCGGCAATATTTCTTATGCTTGCTGGGAGGGTGTTGAACAACCGCGGACCTCTGATGTTTATACAGTGTTCTCTGATTGTGCCTATGGCACCTCTGCTCTTCACTGGTTCTATTCTGCATTTTCTTCCATATCGTTCACTCCAGTATGACCGAACCTAACCAACCCTACCTAACCTAACCTATCTTTATAGGTTAGGTTAGGTTAGGTAGCCGAAAAAGTTAGGTTAGGTTAGGTAGGTTAGGTAGTCGAAAAACATTAATTCATGAAAACTTGGCCTATTAGGCAAATCGGGCCTTGCATAGTAGGGTGAGAAGTGAGTTCTGGCTACTAGGTACGACATATATATATATATATATATATATATATATATATATATATATATATATATATATATATATGTATGTCGTACCTAGTAGCCAGAACTCACTTCTCAGCCTACTATGCAAGGCCCGATTTGCCTAATAAGCCAAGTTTTCCTAAATTAATATATTTTCTCTAATTATTTTCTTATGAAATGATAAAGCTACCCATTTCATTATGTATGAGGTCAATTGTTTTTTTATTTGAGTTAAAATTAACGTAGATATATGACCGAACCTAACCAACCCTACCTAACCTAACCTAACCTATCTTTATAGGTTAGGTTAGGTTAGGTAGCTGAAAAAGGTAGGTTAGGTTAGGTTAGGTAGGTTAGGTAGTCGAAAAACAATTAATTCATGAAAACTTGGCTTATTAGGCAAATCGGGCCTTGCATAGTAGGCTGAAAAGTGAGTTCTGGCTACTAGGTACGACATATATATATATATATATATATTATATATATATATATATATATATATATATATATATATATATATATATATATATATATATAATATATATATATAGTATATATATAATATATATATATATATTAGTATATATATATATATATATATATATAATATATATATATATATATATATATATATATATTCTATATATATATATATATATATATATATATATGTCGTACCTAGTAGCCAGAACTCACTTCTCAGCCTACTATTCAAGGCCCGATTTGCCTAATAAGCCAAGTTTTCCTGAATTAATATATTTTCTCTAATTTTTTTCTTATGAAATGATAAAGCTACCCATTTCATTATGTATGAGGTCAATTTTTTTTATTGGAGTTAAAATTAACGTAGATATATGACCGAACCTAACCAACCCTACCTAACCTAACCTAACCTATATTTATAGGTAAGGTTAGGTTAGGTAGCCAAAAAAAGCTAGGTTAGGTTAGGTTAGGTAGGTTAGGTACACGAAAAAACATTAATTCATGAAAACTTGGCTTATTAGGCAAATCGGGCCTTGAATAGTAGGCTGAGAAGTGCGTTCTGGCTATTAGGTACGACATATATATATATATATATATATATATATATATATATATATATATATATATATATATTATATATATATATATATATATATATATACACACAGGCTTCCCGTATGTATACTACTGACCTTTCCCAGGATGCAGTCCTATAACGGGTTACCGAACACCTATAACTTTTTATAGTGCTAAGTGAACAGACGTATTAAGTGAAAGGAAACGTTCCCAAACGTGACGGTCCATGAATCGAACCATGGACATGTCAGCTGAGAAAACACTGCATTATCGGCTTCAGGGGACCAGGGATACCTCCCAAGCACTCTGTATTAAGTTCCAACAACATCTAGTTATTATTAAAGTAACTGAGTCATAGTAAGCGAGTGCAAGCGGCGACGCTAGACCGATCTTAATCAGTAATTGTGGTGGCAGGAGAAGGTCCTCCTCCGACACTGCTACAAAGCTGAGCTTTATGGTGTAGTTAGCCCTAGTGTAAAGTCCGTTCTCTGTCACTCAGAGCCCTGGGAGCACTCATTCCCCTGCGGCGCGATGGACCCAGGACTCATCCAAAACTATTGATTTTGTTTATATATATATATATATATATATATATATATATATATATATATATATATATATATATATATATATATATATATATATATATATATATATATATATACACGAAGGTAGAATGGGTTGTTTCAGATCAGATTTTGATCATTAAATAGTAACTTCCGGCAAAGCCACTAACACACACAATGTATTTCGGACAAAATGAAAATTAATCTTACCAATTTAAATAATAAAATCTTAATAAATGATTTTACATTTAGAATTGAGTTTGTTTACAAAAATCATTACATTATTTGCTTTGGGGAAAGTCATAATAATATTGGTCATTTTTATAGATACATTCTGCACATTTACACTTCATTCCACTATAATTTGGTGAATAATAATGATATTTGCGTGTGTGTGTGTGTGTGTGTGTGTGTGTGTGTGTGTGTGTGTGTGTGTGTGTGCGTGCTCAACTTGTTGTGCTTGCGGGGGTTGAGCTTTGGTTCTCTGGTCCCGCCTCTCAACCATTAGTGAATTCGTGTACAGATTCTAGAGCCTAAATGTCGCTACTTGGTGCATTCCATTTGTTCATTGCTCTGAAAAATTCCAATGTCTCTGTGGCTCATTTGGGTACTAAGTTTCCACCTGTGTCCCTTCAACCCTCCTTCCTTTGTTCGTGTTCCAGCCGTGCTAAATAGTTTGTCCTTATCTACCTTGTCAATTCCGCTGAGAATTTTGTAGGTGGTCATCATGTCCTTCTTGATCTTGCTGGAGTGTTTTCCAGTGACGTGAGGTTCAAGTCCAGTAACCTTTCCTCACAACTCACATCTGCCAGTTCCGGGACTAGTCTGTAACCATCTTGTGTTTGATTGGATATGAACTCAACGCTGCCTAGCCTAGCCTAGCCTGTGTCGTGGTTCCTCTAGCCGGTCTATCTCCCGACGCCAGAGACTAGTGGATAGTATCTGAGTAGTGAACAAGTTTAGAACTTTATGACAAAGTAAATCCAGGAAGCAGGCGATGAGTCACAATAACGTGGCTGAAGAATGTTGATCCAAACCACACACTAGAAGGTGAAGCGACGACGATGTTGATCAGACACACACTAGAAGGTGAAGCGACGACGACGTTTCGGTCCGTCCTGGACCATTCTTAATCGACTTGAGAATGGTCCAGGACGGACCGAAACGTCGTCGTTGTCCCTTCACCTTCTGGCTTCTTCACAGCACGTAGCGGTGAGCTGGCTGGTTCACAGCCCCCTTGGAAGGGAAGCGACACAAACACAGGTACTTCTCTGGTATATTTTGTGACAAACATTGCATTAAAGACCAGGGAATATGTTAATACAACTTTATTTTTCTTCTTGCAGGTATGTTGTGGAGCTCTGACGTTGACGGACACCAAGCGAGTAAGATACAAGAGTGTATTTACCTTTATTGTATTTAATTTTATTTGTATTGTATTAAGGTCTGGACATATTGTGCCTGCAGAATCCAAGCTATTAGCTCTATGGACCCACACCAGTCTAACCAATATATTTTTCCTCTATTATGTCTACTACACATATTTCTCATACACACGCGCGTGCACACACACACATCCCCAGGAAGCAACACATAATCTGGTGTTAAATGGACCTTTCATATTATCATTGCGAAGCACTTTTTTGTGTTTAGTATTTTTTGTCTATCGCAGACACGGGCTTAAACATATATATATATATATATATATATATATATATATATATATATATATATATATATATATATATATATATATATATATATATATATATATATATATATATATATATGTCGTACCTAGTAGCCAGAACGCACTTTTTGGCCTACTATGCAAGGCCCGATTTGCCTAATAAGCCAAGTTTTCCTGAATTAATATATTTTCTCTAATTTTTTTTCTTATGAAATGATAAAGCTACCCATTTCATTATGTATGAGGTAAAAAAAAATTTATTGGAGTTAAAATTAACGTAGATATATGACCGAACCTAACCAACCCTACCTAACCTAACCTAACCTATCTCTATAGGTTAGGTTAGGTTAGGTAGCCGAAAAAGTTAGGTTAGGTTAGGTTAGGTAGGTTAGGTTAGGTAGGTTAGGTTAGGTTAGGTAGATGAAAAACAATTAATTCATGAAAACTTGGCTTATTAGGCAAATCGGGCCTTGCATAGTAGGTTGAGAAGTGCGTTCTGGCTACTAGGTACGACATATATATATATATATATATATATATATATATATATATATATATATATATATATATATATATATATATATATATTCTTCTATCCTTCATGGATAAGGTTAAGCAAGTGTTGGACATCATACAGTGTAGTGAGTAATTGAGCACTCAAGTCACAGGTGATTGTAGGTCTTTTACGATGGGTTACTGTACATAATGTTATTGCTACTGTTATTGAGCGCTCGACCACATGTGGTGGCTGGAGTGCTCTTGCAATGCTAACCAGGATGCAATGCACTATGGTGGTATGTTCACTTACGGGATGAGTGACGCTGCCCCAACACTGTAACTATGGCGGTATGTTCACTTACGGATGAGTGACGCTGCCCCAACACTGTAACTATGGTGGTATGTTCACTTACGGGATGAGTGACGCTGCCCCAACACTGTAACTATGGTGGTATGTTCACTCACGGGATGAGTGACGCTGCCCCAACACTGTAACTATGGTGGTATGTTCACTTACGGGATGAGTGACGCTGCCCAACACTGTAACTATGGTGGTATGTTCACTTACGGGATGAGTGACGCTGCCCAACACTGTAACTATGGCGGTATGTTCACTCACGGGATGAGTGACGCTGCCCCAACACTGTAACTATGGTGGTATGTTCACTTACGGGATGAGTGACGCTGCCCCACACTGTAACTATGGTGGTATGTTCACTTACGGGATGAGTGACGCTGCCCAACACTGTGAGTGACGCTGCCCAACACTGTAACTATGGCGGTATGTTCACTTACGGGATGATTGACGCTGCCCCAACACTGTAACTATGGCGGTATGTTCACTCACGGGATGAGTGACGCTGCCCCAACACTGTAACTATGGTGGTATGTTCACTCACGGGATGAGTGACGCTGCCCCAACACTGTAACTATGGTGGTATGTTCACTCACGGGATGAGTGACGCTGCCCCAACACTGTAACTATGGTGGTATGTTCACTCACGGGATGAGTGACGCTGCCCAACACTGTAACTATGGCGGTATGTTCACTCACGGGATGAGTGACGCTGCCCCAACACTGTAACTATGGCGGTATGTTCACTCACGGGATGAGTGACGCTGCCCAACACTGTAACTATGGCGGTATGTTCACTCACGGGATGAGTGACGCTGCCCAACACTGTAACTATGGCGGTATGTTCACTTACGGGATGAGTGACGCTGCTCAACACTGTAACTATGGCGGTATGTTCACTTACGGGATGAGTGACGCTGCCCCAACACTGTAACTATGGTGGTATGTTCACTTACGGGATGAGTGACGCTGCCCCAAACACTGTAACTATGGTGGTATGTTCACTTACGGGATGAGTGACGCTGCCCCAACACTGTAACTATGGTGGTATGTTCACTTACGGGATGAGTGACGCTGCCCCAACACTGTAACTATGGCGGTATGTTCACTCACGGGATGAGTGACGCTGCCCCAACACTGTAACTATGGCGGTATGTTCACTCACGGGATGAGTGACGCTGCCCCCAACACTGTAACTATGGTGGTATGTTCACTCACGGGATGAGTGACGCTGCCCCAACACTGTAACTATGGTGGTATGCTCACTTCCGGGATGAGTGACGCTGCCCAACACTGTAACTATGGCGGTATGTTCACTCACGGGATGAGTGACGCTGCCCCACACTGTAACTATGGCGGTATGTTCACTTACGGGATGAGTGACGCTGCCCAACACTGTAACTATGGCGGTATGGTCACTCACGGGATGAGTGACGCTGCCCCAACACTGTAACTATGGCGGTATGTTCACTTACGGGATGAGTGACGCTGCCCAACACTGTAACTATGGTGGTATGTTCACTTACGGGATGAGTGACGCTGCCCAACACTGTAACTATGGCGGTATGTTCACTTCCTCCTCAACACACTATCCGCTTTCCAACACACTACTCAAAATTCCTTTTATTTGATTTTTTTACACAGGAGGGTACAGGAGCAGACGACTTCTGACTCCTGCTAGCAGGCTGAGAGCTTTCCCTTCCCATAGTTCATGGCAAGCCTTACATACCCACTTGTGTTCGATGAAACACAATCCGCCATTCGGTTAACAACCAGGTACCCAATTACAGCTGGGTGAACAGGAGCGAACAGTTCAAGATTCGAGCCTAATCGGATCTCCCTGGCCAGGACTCGAACCCAGGACCAAATCGCTCGCGAGGCGAGCATTACTTCAGGGGGCAAAGGTCACCGGTGCTATGGGGACAAATGTATGCCGATGACAAAGTCTCCTATATTGAATGAACCTGACTGCCTCTAATGGCATTCATTCCATTAGAAGTCGTAAATCAGGGGAGAGTTGTGGCTCGATCTTAGAAACTTCCTGGAAGAAGCTTTCATTGTATTCTTCTCTCACTTCCTTGTTATTCTTTGTGTACCTTCCTCCTCTTTTGCGTAGCCTGATCACTTGTTCTGTTACTGCCATCATCTTCCTCAGGTGGCTGTGTAGTAGTGTGTGTGTGTGTGTTTACTAGTTGTGTTTTTACGGGGGTTGAGCTTTGCTCTTTCGGCCCGCCTCTCAACTGTCAATCAACTGTTTACTCACTACTTTTTTTTTCCCACACCACACACACACACACCTCAGGAAGCAGCCCGTGACAGCTGACTAACTCCCAGGTACCTATTTACTGCTAGGTAACAGGGGCACTTAGGGTGAAAGAAACTTTGCCCATTCGTTTCTGCCTCGTGCGGGAATCGAACCCGCGCCACAGAATTACGAGTCCTGCGCGCTATCCACCAGGCTACGAGGCCCTGTGTGTGTGTGTGTGTGTGTGTGTGTGTGTGTGTGTGTGTGTGTGTGGTGTGTGTGTGTGTGTGTGTGTGTGTGTGTGTGTGTGAGGCGGGGAGGCGCTGTGACTGGTAGTGTATGTGTTCACTGTTAAAGGTGAGTGCCGTCTGCAGCTTGACCCACGACCACCTCTCCGGGTCTGACGACTCCTCTAACTCCAGGATGACAGTGGCACTGGTCGTCCTCGGCTGACAGTGGCACTGGTCGTCCTCGGATGACAGTGGCACTGGTCGTCCTCGACTGACAGTGGCACTGGTCGTCCTCGACTGACAGTGGCACTGGTCGTCCTCGACTGACAGTGGCACTGGTCGTCCTCGACTGACAGTGGCACTGGTCGTCCTCGGCTGACAGTGGCACTGGTCGTCCTCGGATGACAGTGGCACTGGTCGTCCTCGGATGACAGTGGCACTGGTCGTCCTCGACTGACAGTGGCACTGGTCGTCCTCGGATGACAGTGGCACTGGTCGTCCTCGGCTGACAGTGGCACTGGTCGTCCTCGACTGACAGTGGCACTGGTCGTCCTCGGCTGACAGTGGCACTGGTCGTCCTCGGCTGACAGTGGCACTGGTCGTCCTCGACTGACAGTGGCACTGGTCGTCCTCGGCTGACAGTGGCACTGGTCGTCCTCGACTGACAGTGGCACTGGTCGTCCTCGGCTGACAGTGGCACTGGTCGTCCTCGGCTGACAGTGGCACTGGTCGTCCTCGACTGACAGTGGCACTGGTCGTCCTCGACTGACAGTGGCACTGGTCGTCCTCGACTGACAGTGGCACTGGTCGTCCTCGGCTGACAGTGGCACTGGTCGTCCTCGGCTGACAGTGGCACTGGTCGTCCTCGGCTGACAGTGGCACTGGTCGTCCTCGACTGACAGTGGCACTGGTCGTCCTCGACTGACAGTGGCACTGGTCGTCCTCGGCTGACAGTGGCACTGGTCGTCCTCGGCTGACAGTGGCACTGGTCGTCCTCGACTGACAGTGGCACTGGTCGTCCTCGACTGACAGTGGCACTGGTCGTCCTCGACTGACAGTGGCACTGGTCGTCCTCGGCTGACAGTGGCACTGGTCGTCCTCGGCTGACAGTGGCACTGGTCGTCCTCGGCTGACAGTGGCACTGGTCGTCCTCGACTGACAGTGGCACTGGTCGTCCTCGACTGACAGTGGCACTGGTCGTCCTCGACTGACAGTGGCACTGGTCGTCCTCGGCTGACAGTGGCACTGGTCGTCCTCGGCTGACAGTGGCACTGGTCGTCCTCGGCTGACAGTGGCACTGGTCGTCCTCGACTGACAGTGGCACTGGTCGTCCTCGACTGACAGTGGCACTGGTCGTCCTCGACTGACAGTGGCACTGGTCGTCCTCGGCTGACAGTGGCACTGGTCGTCCTCGGCTGACAGTGGCACTGGTCGTCCTCGACTGACAGTGGCACTGGTCGTCCTCGACTGACAGTGGCACTGGTCGTCCTCGACTGACAGTGGCACTGGTCGTCCTCGGCTGACAGTGGCACTGGTCGTCCTCGGCTGACAGTGGCACTGGTCGTCCTCGGCTGACAGTGGCACTGGTCGTCCTCGACTCTTCTGACACGTGGGGTAGACTTGTTTTGTTTTGTATTGTCTTCTCTTGTTTTTAGAGGCGGTGTTGCTGAGGGTTTACCTGTGTTTGGACCGGCGTGGACTTGTTCTCTGGGCGTGTGTTTGGACCGGCGTGGACTTGTTCTCTGGGCGTGTGTTTGGACCGGCGTGGACTTGTTCTCTGGGCGTGTGTTTGGACCGGCGTGGACTTGTTCTCTGGGCGTGTGTTTGGACCGGCGTGGACTTGTTCTCTGGGCGTGTGTTTGGACCGGCGTGGACTTGTTCTCTGGGCGTGTGTTTGGACCGGCGTGGACGTGTTCTCTGGGCGTGTGTTTGGACCGGCGTGGACGTGTTCTCTGGGCGTGTGTTTGGACCGGCGTGGACTTGTTCTCTGGGTGTGTGTTTGGACCGGCGTGGACGTGTTCTCTGGGCGTGTGTTTGGACCGGCGTGGACTTGTTCTCTGGGTGTGTGTTTGGACCGGCGTGGACTTGTTCTCTGGGTGTGTGTTTGGACCGGCGTGGACGTGTTCTCTGGGCGTGTGTTTGGACCGGCGTGGACGTGTTCTCTGGGCGTGTGTTTGGACCGGCGTGGACGTGTTCTCTGGGCGTGTGTTTGGACCGGCGTGGAATTGTTCTCTGGGGGTGTGTTTGGACCGGCGTGGACTTGTTCTCTGGGCGCGTGTGTTTGGACCGGCGTGGACTTGTTCTCTGGGCGTGTGTTTGGACCGGCGTGGACTTGTTCTCTGGGCGCGTGTGTTTGGACCGGCGTGGACTTGTTCTCTGGGCGCGTGTGTTTGGACCGGCGTGGACTTGTTCTCTGGGCGTGTGTTTGGACCGGCGTGGACGTGTTCTCTGGGCGCGTGTGTTTGGACCGGCGTGGACTTGTTCTCTGGGCGTGTGTTTGGACCGGCGTGGACTTGTTCTCTGGGCGTGTGTTTGGACCGGCGTGTACTTGTTCTCTGGGGGTGTGTTTGGACCGGCGTGGACTTGTTCTCTGGGCGTGTGTTTGGACCGGCGTGGACGTGTTCTCTGGGACGTGTGTTTGGACCGGCGTGGACTTGTTCTCTGGGCGTGTGTTTGGACCGGCGTGGACTTGTTCCCTGGGCGCGTGTGTTTGGACCGGCGTGGACTTGTTCTCTGGGCGTGTGTTTGGACCGGCGTGGACTTGTTCTCTGGGGGTGTGTTTGAACCGGCGTGGACTTGTTCTCTGGGGGTGTGTTTGGACCGGCGTGGACTTGTTCTCTGGGCGTGTGTTTGGACCGGCGTGGACGTGCTCTCTGGGGGCGTGTGTTTGGACCGGCGCGGTGATGGTCCCCCGGGGCGTGCCTGCAGCCTCTTACATTATGGTGAGAATCTTCGACGTTGACTGGAGAGAGATAATTGACCATGACTGTTAGCAACGCTCCATGATTTGGGTAAATTAATACTCTTACTGTGATGTTACACAAGTCCCGTACATCAGGACTGAGGGAGATCACTGTAAGTCCAGTACATCAGCACTGAGGGAGATCACTAAGTCCAGTACATCAGGACTGAGGGAGATCACTGCAAGTCCAGTACATCAGGACTGAGGGAGATCACTGCAAGTCCAGTACATCAGGACTGAGGGAGATCACTGCAAGTCCAGTACATCAGGACTGAGGGAGATCACTAAGTCCAGTACATCAGGACTGAGGGAGATCACTAAGTCCAGTACATCAGGACTGAGGGAGTTCACTAAGTCCAGTACATCAGGACTGAGGGAGATCACTAAGTCCAGTACATCAGCGATGAGGGAGATCACTAATTCCAGTACATCAGCGATGAGGGAGATCACTAAGTCCAGTACATCAGGACTGAGGGAGATCACTAAGTCCAGTACATCAAGACTGAGGGAGATCACTAAGTCCAGTACATCAGGACTGAGGGAGATCACTGTAAGTCCAGTACATCAGAACTGAGGGAGATCACTGCAAGTCCAGTACATCAGGACTGAGGGAGATCACTAAGTCCAGTACATCAGCGATGAGGGAGATCACTGTAAGTCCAGTTCATCAGAACTGAGGGAGATCACTGCAAGTCCAGTACATCAGGACTGAGGGAGATCACTAAGTCCAGTACATCAGGACTGAGGGAGATCACTAAGTCCAGTACATCAGGACTGAGGGAGATCACTAAGTCCAGTACATCAGCGATGAGGGAGATCACTGTAAGTCCAGTACATCAGAACTGAGGGAGATCACTGCAAGTCCAGTACATCAGGACTGAGGGAGATCTCTGCAAGTCCAGTACATCAGGACTGAGGGAGATCACTAAGTCCAGTACATCAGCGATGAGGGAGATCACTAAGTCCAGTACATCAGGACTGAGGGAGATCACTAAGTCCAGTACATCAGGACTGAGGGAGATCACTAAGTCCAGTACATCAGGACTGAGGGAGATCACTAAGTCCAGTACATCAGGACTGAGGGAGATCACTAAGTCCAGTACATCAGGACTGAGGGAGATCACTAAGTCCAGTACATCAGCGATGAGGGAGATCACTGTAAGTCCAGTACATCAGGACTGAGGGAGATCACTGCAAGTCCAGTACATCAGGACTGAGGGAGATTACTGTAAGTCCAGTACATCAGGACTGAGGGAGATCTCTGCAAGTCCAGTACATCAGGACTGAGGGAGATCACTGTAAGTCCAGTACATCAGGACTGAGGGAGATCACTGTAAGTCCAGTACATCAGAACTGAGGGAGATCACTGCAAGTCCAGTACATCAGGACTGAGGAAGATCACTGCAAGTCCAGTACATCAGGACTGAGGGAGATCACTGTAAGTCCAGTACATCAGCGATGAGGGAGATCACTGTAAGTCCAGTACATCAGGACTGAGGGAGATCACTGTAAGTCCAGTACATCAGAACTGAGGGAGATCACTGCAAGTCCAGTACATCAGGACTGAGGGAGATCACTGTAAGTCCAGTACATCAGGACTGAGGGAGATCACTGTAAGTTCAGTACATCAGGACTGAGGGAGATCACTGCAAGTCCAGTACATCAGGACTGAGGGAGATCACTGTAAGTCCAGTACATCAGCGATGAGGGAGATCACTGCAAGTCCAGTACATCAGGACTGAGGGAGATCACTAAGTCCAGTACATCAGGACTGAGGGAGATCACTAAGTCCAGTACATCAGGACTGAGGGAGATCACTGTAAGTCCAGTACATCAGGACTGAGGGAGATCACTGCAAGTCCAGTACATCAGGACTGAGGGAGATCTCTGCAAGTCCAGTACATCAAGACTGAGGGAGATTACTGTAAGTCCAGTACATCAGGACTGAGGGAGATCACTGCAAGTCCAGTACATCAGGACTGAGGGAGATCACTGCAAGTCCAGTACATCAGGACTGAGGGAGATCTCTGCAAGTCCAGTACATCAGGACTGAGGGAGATCTCTGCAAGTCCAGTACATCAGGACTGAGGGAGATTACTGTAAGTCCAGTACATCAGGACTGAGGGAGATCCCTGCAAGTCCTGTACATCAAGACTGAGGGAGATCCCTGCAAGTCCTGTACATCAAGACTGAGGGAGATCTCTGCAAGTCCAGTACATCAGGACTGAGGGAGATTACTGTAAGTCCAGTACATCAGGACTGAGGGAGATCTCTGCAAGTCCACTACATCAGCGCTGAAGAAAGAGATCAAATGCGATTTACGATGAAATCAAATAATTTTTTTGTTTACGCGCCTGGAGAGAGCCGTGTCTCACCAGGTAAATATCAAATCCAACGAACGCGACTCTAATTTCTGATCACTAAATGATATTTTCAGGGCAGGTCCGCATGAGTTAAGAAAGGCCCGAAGCTCCCACTAATCCTCGAGAGACTGTAAGACCTTTACAAGAATATTTTACTCCCCCTTCTGTATAAGTTCTAAGATGCAAATGGTCAAAAAAAAAAACTTTAGTAAACAAAAATGCTGAACTTAGGGGGATGCGTTGGTGCTGAATGATCACATTTGAAAGGGTCGAATTTAGGCAGATTTTGTGCCCTTCCACCATCACAGCGAGACCACGGGGCCACCTCCATTGGGAGTTACCTTGGAGTTAAGTTGGAGTTTTTCCGGGTCTTAGCGTCCCCGCGGCCCGGTCATCGACCAGGCCTCCTCAGAGGCCATATTAGTTACACCAAAGCCCCAATACCCAGCAAACATACTCAAATGACAGTTATATCAAGACAAACTAACCCACCATATACCTCCTAGCCTCTGAGAGTTCACGAAGGCATTCCTCTTAGAACCCAAGATCTCCTTAGATCTCCTTTATAACGAATAACTTACATTCTTGGAAATTGGCTCAGGATATTCTTCATAAATTAGGGATATTAACACCGTTAATACTCGTCCCCGAGGCTGGTGAAGAATTAGGATGATTCTTATTTTGAAGTTTTTAATTATATTTCCAATATTACTCGATGCAAAGCCGCTGGAGACTTGAAACATTGTTCTGATTTTGCGTTAATGTGGTTTTTCGTTTAATGGTCTCTCTCTGTTCTGTATGGTGGCTGTTCTGTATGGTGGCTGTTCTGTATGGTGGCTGTTCTGTATGGTGGTTGTTCTGTATGGTGGCTGCTCTGTATGGTGGCTATGGTGGCTGTTCTGTATGGTGGCTGTTCTGTATGGTGGCTGTTCTGTATGGTGGCTGTTCTGTATGGTGGCTGTTCTGTATGGTGGCTGTTCTGTATGGTGTCTGTTCTGTATGGTGGCTGTTCTGTATGGTGGCTGTTCTGTATGGTGGCTGTTCTGTATGGTGGCTGTTCTGTATGGTGGCTGTTCTGTATGGTGGCTGTTCTGTATGGTGGCTGTTCTGTATGGTGGCTGTTCTGTATGGTGGCTGTTCTGTATGGTGGCTGTTCTGTATGGTGGCTGTTCTGTATGGTGGCTGTTCTGTATGGTGGCTGTTCTGTATGGTGGCTGTTCTGTATGGTGGCTGTTCTGTATGGTGGCTGTTCTGTATGGTGGCTGTTCTGTATGGTGTCTGTTCTGTATGGTGGCTGTTCTGTATGGTGGCTGTTCTGTATGGTAGCTGTTCTGTATGAGTGCTGTTCTGTATGGTGGCTGTTCTGTATGGTGGCTGTTCTGTATGGTGGCTGTTCTGTATGGTGGCTGTTCTGTATGGTGGCTGTTCTGTATGGTGGCTGTTCTGTATGATGGCTGTTCTGTATGGTAGCTGTTCTGTAGTGGTGGCTGCTCTGTATGGTGGCTGTTCTGTATGGTGGCTGTTCTGTATGGTGGCTGTTCTGTATGGTGGCTGTTCTGTATGGTAGCTGTTCTGTATGGTGGCTGTTCTGTATGGTGGCTGTTCTGTATGGTAGCTGCTTCTGTATGGTGGCTGTTCTGTATGGTAGGCTGTTCTGTATGGTGGCTGTTCTGTATGGTGGCTGTTCTGTATGGTGGCTGTTCTGTATGGTGGCTGTTCTGTATGGTGGCTGTTATGTGTGTGTTGCCTTGGGTAGGGCTGCTGCTACTAGATATAAGCCAGAGACTGGGCACGGGTCCAGCCGCGGGCCAAGCCAGAGGCTGGGCACGTGTCCAGCGGCGGGCCAAGCCAGAGGCTGGGCACGGGTCCAGCGGCGGGCCAAGCCAGAGGCTGGGCACGGGTCCAGCGGCGGGCCAAACCAGAGGCTGGGCACGGGTCCAGCGGCGGGCCAAGCCAGAGGCTGGGCACGGGTCCAGCGGCGGGCCAAGCCAGAGGCTGGGCACGGGTCCAGCGGCGGGCCAAGCTACCATCTTTGTGTCGCACAGGAGGTGGAACACATTTCCTGGTGAGGAAGACTGAGCTTCCACTCCCTGACAGCGTGTGCCTCTGATCCGCTGCTCCTCCTTCCCGCCCGACGTCTCCTCCAGCTGTGAGTCGTTCTTACATAGTCTTCCCGTCTTGCTGCTGCCTTCTTTACATTCTTTACATTATGGAAAACCAACATATTGGAACTACGTGGTAATTACTGCGCCTGCTTCGATTTTTATTTAACTTCGAATGCATCTTATGAGTGTAAATCGTATATGTACTGGATATACGTATATACAATATACGTAAATCGTATATGGACTGAATATACGATTTATATATGGATATGTAAATCGTATACGACGTATTTGTGTCAAAATGCGGTCTGTCGGACCCCTCAAAATGTTCGCGTTTCTAAAGTATCGAGACACAAGTCAACACTAACCTTTTCCAAAGCTTATTATAGCGTATGTAATAAGCTTATTATAACATATATAATAATCTTATTCTAGCACATGTCATACCTAGGGGGTAAGCTTCATATTAGAAGGTCACCTACTTCCCCCTAATTCCTACCTTCCTCACTACACCAGGAATAGGGAAGATGTGATGTATAATAATTATGTACCAAATAAAATAAGTATTTGAGGAGGTAAGTATCACTGAGAGAGAGAGAGAGAGAGAGAGAGAGAGAGAGAGAGAGAGAGAGAGAGAGAGAGAGAGAGAGACAGAGAGAGAGAGAGAGACAGAGAGAGAGAGAGAGAGAGAGAGAGAGAGAGAGAGAGAGAGAGAGAGAGAGAGAGAGAGAGAGAGAGAGAGAGAGAGCAGGTAAAGGTTATCTTGAGATGAATTTGATGCTCATTTTGAGGTGCTCACAAGAGGGGGCGTCTCTGGGTGCTTCCTTTGTCCCTCATCGCCATTGTGAGCCCCTTGTGAGCACGTTGGCAAGTGCTCTCCAATGTCACCGGGATAGTTTTTCAATAGATAAATATAGATAAGATAAAAGTCATGTTCCCTGGAGCCCACAGACTAAACTATCAGGAAATTTTAGAGGTTCCAGCGCGGTATCGCGGAGGGCGGACTTGTCGACGTCTTCACTGAGAATGGAATGTGAGAGGTGGCGAGCGGAACAGATGAATTAAAACCGAAAAATCTTCGAGTACTCCATAAGGGCCAGTATGTCACATATTCCAGTACTCCATAAGGGCCAGTATGTCACATATTCCAGTACTCCATGAGGGCCAGTATGTCACATATTCCAGTACTCCATGAGGGCCAGTATGTCACATATTCCAGTACTCCATGAGGGCCAGTATGTCACATATTCCAGTACTCCATAAGGGCCAGTATGTCACATATTCCAGTACTCCATGAGGGCCAGTATGTCACATATTCCAGTACTCCATAAGGGCCAGTATGTCACATATTCCAGTACTCCATAAGGGCCAGTATGTCACATATTCCAGTACTCCATAAGGGCCAGTATGTCACATATTCCAGTACTCCATAAGGGCCAGTATGTCACATATTCCAGTACTCCATAAGGGCCAGTATGTCACATATTCCACCGCAGCGCTTCCAGACTTTGCTAGAAGCCTCGCTACCTGGATAGTTGACCAATCTCACGAGGATGTTATCGAGAGTGTAAGCCAATCAATCCCAACACTGACGGCAATTCTTGCATACAACATCGCCAGAGGAGAGAATCAACGCCAACGCACTCGAACTCGTCATTTGAGACACCAGAACAAGCCAAGCCAGATCACGGAAATGGATTCAAGTACTTTAAACTTGAATGGAATGGTACTTTTAATGGTTGCAGGTGTTTTAAATGCACGACAATGCAACCTTACCTTAAGGTGGTTCCGGGGCTAAGCGTCCCCGCGGCCCGGTCGTCGACCAGGCCTCCTGGTTGCTGGACTGGTCAACCAGGCTGTTGGACGCGGCTGGTCTCAGCCTGACGTACGAATCACAGCCTGATTGATCAGGTATCCTTTGGAAGGAAGAAAGAAGGATCCTGTGCAAGGAAGAAGTCAAGAAATGTATTATTTGATCAGGAAGCCAACAGTGAAGACTTAAGTCATAACACTTAATGCACCACGTAGGGGGCCTCGTAGCCTGGTGGATAGCGCGCAGGACTCGTAATTCTGTGGCGCGGGTTCGATTCCCGCACGAGGCAGAAACAAATGGGCCAAGTTTCTTTCACCCTATGCCCCTGTTACCTAGCAGTAAATAGGTACCTGGGTGTTAGTCAGCTGTCACGGGCTGCTTCCTGGGGGTGGAGGCGTGGTCGAGGACCGGGCCGCGGGGACACTAAAGCCCCGAAATCATCTCAAGATAACCTCAAGATAACCACATTTAGGGACAAACACCTCACGGTTTCGCCTAAATAAGAACTGATAATTGTCCAGGACGGACGGAAACGTCGTCACTTCCTTCATTTTCCACCCAACGATTTGGACTGGACGGTAGAGCGACGGTCTCGCTTCACGCAGGTCGGGGTTCAATCCCCCCGACCGTCCTATCCCAAATCTTTATCCTGATCCCTTCCAAGGGCTACATTGTCGTAATGTCTTAGCGCTTTCTCCTGATATTTCCTTTCTCTTCCTTTATTAAGAACATAAGAATGAAGGTTACTGCAGAAGGCCAATTGACCCACACGAGGCAGCTCCTGATCGTGCCTAATGTTCAGCTCAGCTATTGTGACGGACTGTCTGCAAGCCTCTACAACCAACTAACCAGAAGCCGCATTCGTCATTGGTCGGACCGCATGTCTGCCAGGATAAACAACACATCAAAATTGCTACCCACAACAGCCTAGTGGTTGTACGGGGCGCGACCCAATCACAAAATCAATCAGTGCCAGCCGAATATTGAGTACGTGTACGTGTATTGAGTACATCTATGGCAGACAATGAGTACAAAACCTGTAGTCATAGTGAGAGAGGGAGATGTGAGAACCCCTACCTTGAGGCTATCTTGAGATGATTTCGGGGCTTTAGTGTCCCCGCGGCCCGGTCTTCGACCAGGCCTCCACCCCCAGGAAGCAGCCCGTGACAGCTGACTAGCACCCAGGTACCTATTTTACTGCTAGGTAACAGGGCCATAGGGCATAGGGCATCTACTCCACCCTACCGTGGAGTAGAATTATGGAGGCTAAAACTTGTAGAAACTGAGGAAAGGAACTTTCATCCTCCAACATGTCAGAGGGAAAAAATAAAATGATGAGAAGGGAAAATGAGCTGACATGACTTCATCTGAATGAAACGGAAACAAAAACAGTGTTCTGTTATGGACATGGAAAAAAATTGAAATAAAGGAATTGAAATATGGTAATTGGAACAAAATACTGGCTTACCACAGAGTTGAATTCCTGGTGTGAGTATAATAGGGTATTGAACTCTGGAAAATAGAGCACAAGATTAAATTTAATGTCATGGAAATGTACAGAAACTGAATACCAGTTCTTCCCATTTCCAAGAGAGAAGGGAAGGGAAGGGAACTATCTGGATGAAAGCGCCAAGTCATTACCTGGTTGATACCTGGTTGATGGGGTTCTGGGAGTTCGTCTACTCCCCAAGCCCGGCCCGAGGCCAGGCTCGACTTGTGAGAGTTTGGTCCACCAGGCTGTTGCTTGGAGCGGCCCGCAGGCCCACATACCCACCACAGCCCGGTTGGTCCGGCACTCCTTGGAGGAATAAATCTAGTTTCCTCTTGAAAATGTCCACGGTTGTTCCGGCAATATTTCTTGATTACGACTATATAGCACTTGGAAGGGGGTCAGGATAAGGATTTGGGATGGGACGGGGGGAAGGAATGGTGCCGAACCATTTGGACGGTCGGGAATTGAACGCAGACCTGTATGAAATAAGACCGTCTACCAAAATAATAATATTATTTACCGTCCAAATAATATCTAGATGCAAAGAACCTAAATAAGGCATTAAAGATACATAAGGGAATTTAGGACAAACAACTCGATAAGAACATGTAATGGATATATTATAACTAGATGAAAAGCTTAGCCACACGTTGAAAATGGCAGAACCTTTTCGTCTTAAGAACACCCCCCAAACTGCTACACTGCCGCACGCTGAGAAAACTGCTAACAAAGATTGTTTGCGCTTCTCAGTCAGCCCTAAGTCAACGCCGCTTTCCTTAGAAACTCTCTGGGAATCACGCTTTTGATGGACTGGTTTTTGGTACGTTAGCATTCTGTAAATAATCAGAGTGAAAGGCTGGCTGGTCACTGCCTGTGTCCCCGGCTACTGATCCATAAACAGCAGGGATGTTCCATCTCTGTTGGAGGTATAAGTGGATTTTTAGAGGAAACGGAGTGTGTGTGTGGATTATCATTAGAAAACGGAGTGTATGTGTTGATTGTCATGAGAAAACGCAGTGTATGTGTGGATTGTTGTGAGAAAACAGAGTGTATGTGTGGATTGTCATGAGAAAACGGAGTGTATGTGTGGATTGTCAGGAGAATACAGAGTGTATGTGTGGATTGTCATGAGAAAACGGAGTGTATGTGTGGATTGTCATGAGAAAACGGAGTGTATGTGTGGATTGTCATGAGAAAACAGAGTGTATGTGTGGATTGTCATGAGAAAACAGAGTGTATGTGTGGATTGTCATGAGAAAACAGAGTGTATGTGTGGATTGTCATGAGAAAACAGAGTGTATGTGTGGATTGTCATGAGAAAACGGAGTGTATGTGTGGATTGTCAGGAGAAAACGGAGTGTATGTGTGGATTGTCAGGAGAAAACAGAGTGTATGTGTGGATTGTCATGAGAAAACGGAGTGTATGTGTGGATTGTCATGAGAAAACGGAGTGTATGTGTGGATTGTCATGAGAAAACAGAGTGTATGTGTGGATTGTCATGAGAAAACAGAGTGTATGTGTGGATTGTCATGAGAAAACAGAGTGTATGTGTGGATTGTCAGGAGAAAACAGAGTGTATGTGTGGATTGTCATGAGAAAACGGAGTGCATGTGTGGATTGTCATGAGAAAACAGAGTGTATGTGTGGATTGTCATGAGAAAACAGAGTGTATGTGTGGATTGTCAGGAGAAAACAGAGTGTATGTGTGGATTGTCATGAGAAAACAGAGTGTATGTGTGGATTGTCATGAGAAAACGGAGTGTATGTGTGGATTTACCAACATTTATCCAGGTCTTTCCTAAAGCTAAACTCATCCAATAGAACATGAAACAGTGGATATAAATTGTATAAGGTTATGAGTAGATATGTTTAACACATTATTAACATCCGCCCCCCGCCCCCCCCTCTCCGCCTTATTAATCCATTCATCCACTTGAACACTTCAATCGAGTCGCCTCCAACTCTTCGCCTTTCTAGAGACTGTAAATTAAACTTGTTCAGTCTCTCTTCATTTGTAAACAGTTTGAATTTACGGGATTAACTTTTTTTGTCATCCTACGCAGAACGTGTTCTAGTTAATTTATGTCCAGTCTGTAGTAATGTCGACCAAACCTGAACTGTATAGTCTATCAAGAGGTCCTATTAAGAGGGGGGTCTGCGTCAGTAGTGACACACCCCACATAATTGGTGATAACTCCAAGGCTACTTATTTGTTTATTTAGGATAACCCCATCCTTACTACATGTTTGTCAAGCTACTCCCGTCCCTGTTTGCAGGGAGGGTTATCTTGAGTTATCTTGAGATGATTTCGGAGCTTTTTAGTGTCCCGTTGATGATGTTGAAGAGCAGGGGTGCCATAGGCACAATCAGAGAGAACACTGTGTAAATATCAGAGGTCCGCGGTTGTTCAACATCCTCCCAGCGAGCGAAAGAAATATTGCCGGAACAACCGTGGACATCTTCAAGAGAAAACTAGATTCTTTTCTAGAAGAAGTACCGGACCAGCCGAGCTGCGGGCCGCTCCAAGCAACAGCCTGTTGGACCAAGCTCTCACAAGTCAAGCCTGGCCTCGGGCCGGGCTTGGGGAGTAAAAGAACTCCCAGAACCCCATCAACCAGGTATGTTGGTTGTAGATGCGTTACCTATCAGTGCCTGGGTAATGGTTACATATTTCTCCACTGGAGAAATGTAGAGAAGGGAGGGTGATATTGGGAGAGAAGGTGGAGAGGGGTAAGAGGGAGAAGGGGGGGGGGGAGAAAATTGGAGAGGAGAGGAGAGGGGGGGGGGATAGGGAGGGATAGGAAAGAGAGATGAGAGAAGGTGTGGGAGAGATGGTCCCCCCCTCCCAGTCTTCCTGTATATGAATGAGTTTCGACGGATATAAATAGGAGCTGCCTCGTGTGAGCCAATAGGCCCCTCTGCAGCGACCTCTTATTTCTTCAGGTTCTGATGTTGAGTAAAATATCTCCCGACTCCATCATCGGCACGAATGGAAAGGAACCCGGAAGACCATTTTATTTGAAGTGGGGAACCACAGATGCCAATATAAATCTATTCCTTTGACCTGGGAAAGGCTTATGACACTCCCTGGAGGTGAAATATTTTAGCTCAACTGCATTCTTTTGTCCTTGACAATCTATTTTTTTTCCTTTTGGGCTTCTCTGCTTGTCGTTCATTTGAGGTCCTTCTCAGGAGGGAAACTGAGAAAGTGATAAGTGGTCAATGTAGATTATATCTGCAATTGCAAATAATCCTAATAGCAATACATTCATGTGAGAATTGAGGCGGTTTTAAAACGATTTAAGATCTGCAGGCGATGAGTCACAATAACGTGGCTAAAGTATGATGACCAGACCACACTCTAGAAGGTGAAGGGACGACGACGTTTCGGTCCGTCCTGGACCATTCTCAAGTCGATTGTCAAATCGATCAAGTCGACTTAAGATCACGGTTTAAAATGGCAAAGATTAAACTGAATTCCTAAATCGCTGTGCACCAGAGATCTGCGAGGCTTCGAAGCCACCTGCTTAAAGAGCCAGCTTAATCCGTAATTAAGAAGCAGTTAACGGAACTCCAGCGTCGGATATTCTCGGTAAACGTTGTCGTGCCGTCTGTGAGCGTGTGTTTTACCCAGGCATCGATCTCTCCCCGGACCAGGCGACTCGGAACACCGCGGATCACCGGGGAAATTCTGCAGCTCAGTGGGACTTCCGCGAAAAAAGTATTGACCGGGTATTCTTCTCTACATTTTCCAGCGACTGGGGAGTGCTTTCATGTATGTCTGGATTTGTGTAAACCTCGATTATATATATATGGGATATCCTCGGTTGCCGCGTTTGATACATAGTTTACCGGCCTTGGTGTTGTCGTTTGATAATTACTTACTGTAAACCACGACTGTATGCTCCATATTTTAGAAATGTATATTGAGTGTAATGACAAATTTATATACTTTGTATACAGTTGTGGCAGTAGCCTTCGGTGCCTGAGATGGCTCCGTGACCTTGACCTAGCTCCTAGGGTGATCCTAGCTCCCTCCTGGGAGGGGGAGTCATAGCTCGGACCTGAGGGCGATCCTAGCTTGGGTACTGGCTCGATCGTAGGGCGGCCCTAACTCGGTCCTTGCTCGTTCCTTGGGCGGCCCTAACTCGTTCCTAGCATGATCCGGGCTCATTCCTAGAGGTGATCCTAGCTGGGCCCTCGCGTGGTCTTGGGGCGACCCTAGCTTGGTGCTAGGCCTTAGTGAACGCGTACAATCTGCACATCAAACTCCCTGTTCAGCTGTGACGGCACTCAGAACGCGTATCAGAGGCTTACAGCTCTTGAACATGGTTTACCAAATATCCTCAATTTTGCCGGAACAAAAGTAAATTTTATCGAGAGGCAATTCGATAGGATTCCTGCAAGAAGTGTTCCCCAACAGCCCGGGTACAGAGGATATGTAGGCCTGCGAAATGCTACCAGCAACAGCGTGAAGGAACAAGTTATCACCAAGCTTCACTGGGTGTGTGCTATAGGCGCTTAGTAGCAGAACTCTCGAAATAGACTACAGGTAAACATCCTCCCACTTCCGCCACACAAGGAAGGGGACTCAACTTTCCCATCCACGTAGCAACTTCTCAACCCTCTCATCCACACAACAGAGGGGGACCCAACCTACACCTCATACCCACAACAGAGGGGGACCCAACCTACACCTCATCCACACAACAGAGGGCATCCAACCTACACCTCATCCACACAACAGAGGGGGACCCAACCTACACCTCATACCCACAACAGAGGGGGACCCAACCTACACCTCATCCACACAACAGAGGGGGACCCAACCTTCATCTCATCCACACAACAGAGGGCATCCAACCTACACCTCATCCACACAACAGAGGGGACCCAACCTTCATCTTATCCACACAACAGAGGGGACCCAACCTCCATCTCATCCACACAACAGAGGGGACCCAAACCTCCCGCCACACAAGGGGGAGGTTGTGTGGTAAGGGAAACAGCGCCCAGGCCAGCACCACCACACCATTAGCAAGGCCCCATTGGTCCCACACTACCCCATCAAGTCTCTACTACACTCTCATCCGGTTTATAGGTCGGCCAGCCGAATGTTTTTCATTCAGAATGCGTATGAATCAATAGCCATCGTGCAGGTTGCAAGAGGGGAGAGCAGTGTGGAGCTGGGAGAGAAAGAGGGAACCTTGCTCTAAAGATCTCTCCCCCTCACCCTAGTATAGGTTGTCACACAAGCCACGTTTATGAGGTGAACACGACTACATAATTTTGCTCATGCATTTTGCAGAAAGCAAAGAGGGGTAAAAAAAAAGAGGCTAAACGCCTCTTAAGGATATAGAGCAAGGTTAGAGAGAGAGAGAGGAGAGTGGCGAGCTGTGGCAACTGTGTGCCCCTCCCACCACACCGTTGCTGGTGCTGGAGCCACACTAGAGCGAGAGCTGCCATTAGTACCACCACTCTCTTCCCTCCACAACTCCACCACTCGGCCCTCAGTTTGAAAAAGAGCAGCCACGCCCACCTAGACCAAAAATCTATTGAATCAGAAATGAAGATTTTCCGAGGTGAACTCCCTGTGTAGAGAGGTTGTGTGTGGGGGAAATCATTATATATAGAGAACTTGGAGGCGAGGAGGAGGAGGAGGAGGTGGTGAATGAGCAAGCTATAGTGATTTGTGTCCGGATCCTGGAAACTATTGTGTCGTGTAGTAGCGCAAGACTCGGCGGGGCCTGCCTGGAAGGCTTCCAGTGGTTCGTGTTGTATCTGGCTGTGCTGTGACGAGCCAGAGTGTGTGTGTGTGTGCCTCAGACGATGTGCTTAATACGAGCGTGACTGGAAAGTGTGTGTTAAGTGTATCGTTGCGGCTAGAAGCGAGGGGGACATGACCTGGGGGGCGCCGTGATAGTCGGTGCTGGAGAGACAACTGGAGGCAGGCCTCCTGGAGGAGGATAGTAGTGTGTGAGGACACACTGAGCTCCAGAGCCGCCTGCTCACTCACTCATCTGTCACGCCACGTCGGCCTCTCCGAGCACTTCATTCTCGTGTGTTGTCTAAACTGAGATTTTGTCTCGCTCTGTGAGCTGGGTTTAAGGAAGTGTTTTGTTATGTGTGTGGTTGGGGTAATTGGTGGTGTACACACACACACACGCGCGCACACACACACACACACACACACACACACACACACACACACACACACACACACACACACACACACACACACACACACACACACACACACACAAAGACCAAAGACCAAAGAGCCAAAGCTCAACCCCCGCAAGCACAAATAGGTGAGTAAAAATAGGTGAGTACACACACACACACACACACACACACACACACACACACACACACACACACACACACACACACACACACACACACACACACACACACACACAACTAAGTGAGTACACACACATACACACTCACGCACGAGCGCGCGCACGGACGCGAGAAACAAAAGACACACGCACACACCCATTCAAAATTACAAGTTCAAACAAGAGAGCGTAAGGCCCTCAGTCAAGTGCGAGTAATGACTTCTCCAGCCATGTGTGTGTGTGTGTGGAGTGTTTACCTGCAAGGTAGACTGTTTACAGGTACACCTGTGCACACACACACACACACACACACACACACACACACACACACCTGCAATAACGTGCACATGTGCCACGTGTGTGTGTGTACGGTAAGGTTGAATGAATGTGTATACACAGTTGCCATGAGTCGCCGTAGTGCAGATGTCTGCAATGTCAGCTATAACACACAAACATGTGGCTTGCAATAACATTACCTGTGTTACAGATGTTGCAAATGACTTACGTACACACCTGGCAGGTAACAAGGCTTGGATTCACGTATTTCAACGGTGGGATTTGCATACGTGCCTTGCAATAGTATAATTTGCATACGTGCCTTGCAATAGTATGATTTGCATACGTGCCTTGCAATGGCCTGATTTGTGTACGGGTCTTGCAAAGCTCGTTGCTTGTATTCATGGCTTTGCAAAGGAATAACTTGTATACGGGTCTACTAACATCGTAGCTTTAATACGAGCCTTGCTACGGCGCCGCTTATATGAACCTTGCAATGGGGCTAGTTGAATATGTGATTGCATTTAACTAGCTACAATCGTGCAGTTAATTAGCGTTACTGGTGCAGTTAACTAACGTTAATTGGGTAGTTAACTAATGTTACTGGTGCTGTTAACTAGCGTTACTGGGTAGTTAACTAGCGTTACTTGGGTAGTTAACTAACGTTACTAGTGCAGTTAACTAGCGTTACTGGTGCTGTTAACTAGCGTTACTGGGTAGTTAACTAGCGTTACTTGGGTAGTTAACTAACGTTACTAGTGCAGTTAACTAGCGTTATTCGTTTACTTGAAAAGTGGTACGTGCTGACCCCAGTATTTCTGTACCGTGTACCCTAACTTCTGTACCGTGTACCCTAACTTCTGTACCGTGTACCCTAACTTCTGTACCGTGTACCCTAACTTCTGTACCGTGTACCCTAACTTCTGTACCGTGTACCCTAACTTCTGTACCGTGTACCCTAACTTCTGTACCGTGTACCCTAACTTCTGTACCGTGTACCCTAACTTCTGTATCGAGTACGCTAACTTCTGTACCATGTACCCTAACTTCTGTACCATGTACCCCAGCTTCTGTAGCGTGTACCTTAACTTCTGTACCGTGTACCGAACTCGTATCTATCGTATCATCAAGATTTTGTCAAGAGTGTGCGGACCATGAGGAGGCCTCGTAGCCTGGTGGATAGCGCGCAGGACTCGTAATTCTGTGGCGCGGGTTCGATTCCCGCACGAGGCAGAAACAAATGGGCAAAGTTTCTTTCACCCTGAATGCCCCTGTTACCTAGCAGTAAATAGGTACCTGGGAGTTAGTCAGCTGTCACGGGCTGCTTCCTGGGGGTGGAGGCCTGGTCGAGGACCGGGCCGCGGGGACACTAAAAAAAAGCCCCGAAATCATCTCAAGATAACCTCAAGATAACCATGTGTGGATATTTGTTCCGTAGATGTGTACTATGTGATGTACCGTGATATGTAGTGTACGGTAGTGTGATGTACCGTGATATGTAGTGTACGGTAGTGTGATGTACCGTGATATGTAGTGTACGGTAGTGTGATGTACCGTGATATGTAGTGTACGGTAGTGTGTGTACCGTGATATGTAGTGTACGGTAGTGTGATGTACCGTGATATGTAGTGTACGGTAGTGTGATGTACCGTGATATGTAGTGTACGGTAGTGTGATGTACCGTGATATGTAGTGTACGGTAGTGTGATGTACCGTGATATGTAGTGTACGGTAGTGTGATGTACCGTGATATGTAGTGTACGGTAGTGTGATGTACCGTGATATGTAGTGTACGGTAGTGTGATGTACCGTGATATGTAGTGTACGGTAGTGTGATGTACCGTGATATGTAGTGTACGGTAGTGTGATGTACCGTGATATGTAGTGTACGGTAGTGTGATGTACCGTGATATGTAGTGTACGGTAGTGTGATGTACCGTGATATGAACCAGTACACCGCTAAGAAAGGGTGTACGGGGACCACCACCTCCTGTCGCGCAGGATCTTGCGGCCTGGATACTGAGAGAGGAGTTCCTTGGCATCACCAGGACAATGTTGACATCGTGGCGTGAGTGCGAGAGGGATATAAGAACCATGATTAGATGCATTCTTAGGACAAAAAAATCAATGCATAAGTGTACGGGAAAAGGCTAATAAGACGCTGGGATTTATTTATAAAAGCTTTAGTAACAAGACAATTAATGTTCTTCAGTTATATCTTTCCCTTGTTAGGTCCTATTTAGGGTATGTAGTCCAGCTTTGGTCTCGTGTTATATATAGAATGGACATCGATGCAATTGAAATCCTACAGAAAGTAATAACAAAGTTAATTAAAATCCTCTTGATGAACAGAGATTAGAAAGATAAGTTTATATCATCTAGAAAGGCGACGAGAAGTGGTGACATGATTTTAAACGTGACATGATTTTAAACGTGACATGATTTTAAACGTGACATGATTTTAAACGTGACATGATTTTAAACGTGACATGATTTTAAACGTGACATGATTTTAAACGTGACATGATTTTAAACGTGACATGATTTTAAACGTTTAAATGTGGATGAAAGGTTACAGGAAACGAGATTTTAATAAGTTTCTATATAACACACACAAAAATATACATAAACTAAGGATGTTTAGATTTAGGAAAGACCTGGGTAAATACTGGTTTGGATACAGGGTTGTTGATGTATGGAAGATATTACCGGGTAACACAGTGGATCGCTGTATTGTTTCAAGCGGAGGTTAGACATATATCATTTGGGGTGGATATAAAAAATAACAGCCACCTCGTATGGGCCAATATGAGGCAGACACAGGCACTAAATAATCCTTATGGCCTGTGATACCTGTTGTCTGCCATTCTTGACGAATATGGGAAGCACAATACTAAATAACATTGGAATTGTCGACTGAGTTAGGGAACACTGACCCCGATGAAATTAGATTTAATATAGAAAATGTTTTTTTGAGAACAATTTTCTTGTAAGTGACCTATTATCTTGATACCTGCTTGATGGGGTTCTGGGAGTTCTTCTACTCCCCAAGCCCGGCCCGAGGCCAGGCTTGACTTGTGAGAGCTTGGTCCACCAGCCTATTGCTTGGAGCGGCCCGCAGGCCCACATATACCTGCTTGATGGGGTTCTGGGAGTTGTTCTACTCCCCAAACCCGCCCCGAGGCCAGACTTGACTTGTGAGAGCTTGGTCCACCAGCCTATTGCTTGGAGCGGCCCGCAGGTCCACATATGCCTGCTTGATGGGGTTCTGGGAGTTGTTCTACTCCCCAAACCCGCCCCGAGGCCAGGCTTGACTTGTGAGAGCTTGGTCCACCAGCCTATTGCTTGGAGCGGCCCGCAGGTCCACATATACCTGCTTGATGGGGTTCTGGGAGTTCTTCTACTCCCCCAGGGTATAGGAAGGTATAGGTATATGATCAGGAAGGGAGAGGCTCAGATGGTAGCAGGGGAATATCTTAAGATATATATGTATATAGACCACATGCATATATAAGACTGTATATATGTATGTGGTCCTCAGTATATATGTATGTGGTCCTCAGTATATATGTATGTGGTCCTCAGTATATATGTATGTGGTCCTCAGTATATGTGCATGTGGTCCTCAGGTCATGGTTATCCCAAGGAAAGAAGAGGTCAGCATTAGTGGAGTTTGATACTACAAGTAAATCGTTGACAGGGTCCTGAGACCTGAGGATTTTCCCAAGGTTGTGTTATGAGACCTGAGGATTTTCCCAAGGTTGTGTTATGAGACCTGAGGATTTTCCCAAGGTTGTGTTATGAGACCTGAGGATTTTCCCAGGAAAGTGTTATGAGACCTGAGGATTTTCCCAAGGTTGTGTTATGAGACCTGAGGATTTTCCCAGGAAAGTGTTATGAGACCTGAGGATTTTCCCAGGGAAGTGTTATGAGACCTGAGGATTTTCCCAGGGTTGTATTATGAGACCTGAGGATTTTCCCAAGGTTGTGTTATGAGACCTGAGGATTTTCCCAGGGAAGTGTTATGAGACCTGAGGATTTTCCCAGGGAAGTGTTATGAGACCTGAGGATTTTCCCAGGGTTGTATTATGAGACCTGAGGATTTTCCCAAGGTTGTGTTATGAGACCTGAGGATTTTCCCAGGAAAGTGTTATGAGACCTGAGGATTTTCCCAAGGTTGTGTTATGAGACCTGAGGATTTTCCCAGGAAAGTGTTATGAGACCTGAGGATTTTCCCAGGGAAGTGTTATGAGACCTGAGGATTTTCCCAGGGTTGTATTATGAGACCTGAGGATTTTCCCAAGGTTGTGTTATGAGACGTGAGGATTTTCCCAAGGTTGTGTTATGAGACCTGAGGATTTTCCCAAGGTTGTGTTATGAGACCTGAGGATTTTCCAAAGGTTGTGTTATGAGACCTGAGGATTTTCCAAAGGTTGTGTTATGAGACCTGAGGATTTTCCCAGGGAAGTGTTATGAGACCTGAGGATTTTCCAAAGGTTGTGTTATGAGACCTGAGGATTTTCCCAAGGTTGTGTTATGAGACCTGAGGATTTTCCCAGGGAAGTGTTATGAGACCTGAGGATTTTCCAAAGGTTGTGTTATGAGACCTGAGGATTTTCCCAAGGTTGTGTTATGAGACCTGAGGATTTTCCAAAGGTTGTGTTATGAGACCTGAGGATTTTCCCAGGGAAGTGTTATGAGACCTGAGGATTTTCCAAAGGTTGTGTTATGAGACCTGAGGATTTTCCAAAGGTTGTGTTATGAGACCTGAGGATTTTCCAAAGGTTGTGTTATGAGACCTGAGGATTTTCCCAAGGTTGTGTTATGAGACCTGAGGATTTTCCCAGGGAAGTGTTATGAGACCTAAGGATTTTCCAAAGGTTGTGTTATGAGACCTGAGGATTTTCCAAAGGTTGTGTTATGAGACCTGAGGATTTTCCAAAGGTTGTGTTATGAGACCTGAGGATTTTCCAAAGGTTGTGTTATGAGACCTGAGGATTTTCCCAAGGTTGTGTTATGAGACCTGAGGATTTTCCCAGGGAAGTGTTATGAGACCTGAGGATTTTCCAAAGGTTGTGTTATGAGACCTGAGGATTTTCCCAGGGAAGTGTTATGAGACCTGAGGATTTTCCCAGGGAAGTGTTATGAGACCTGAGGATTTTCCCAGGGAAGTGTTATGAGACCTGAGGATTTCCCAGGGAAGTGTTATGAGACCTGAGGATTTTCCCAGGGTTGTGTTATGAGACCTGAGGATTTTCCCAAGGTTGTGTTATGAGACCTGAGAGAGCCCGAACACCCCCTAGGTACCTATTCCACTTATTGATAGCTCTGACACGGATACAATTATTCTTCCAGATGAAAAAGTATATCTGTCTGCTTTCGTAAAGGCAGACTGACTGATAACAAGGAATTCTGTGTGGGAACCGACCTGTGAGATTTATATTTATTTAATTTATATGAATTTATATTTACGTTAATTTATATACTTCGATAGCAATTTGTATAATGATAAGTGGACTGTATTTCTGCAATAATCTCATAATCTCACAAATCGATCCTCTACACATTAGGGGGGGTTTATATTAATTAAATATATATGCAGCCAATCAAACTACAGTATTAACTACATACATTGAAAAGGTTCCTTATCTTATAGTACAGCAGGTTAGTCCACCAGGTATAACTAGGGTGTAGACACCAAATTATCCTCTTTGAGGTAGCTTCCATCACCCAGTAACTGGTGCACAAAACATATGCTTCCTCGTCTTGACCTGTCAAAAGGGCGCTAGCTGTAAAGCCAGATTCTATATATGACAAGCTATATCAGAGAAAACACTGTACATGGAACCTTAAAGACCTGGCTTAATTACCTTTAGTTTGAGGCGATTTCGTGATCTAACTGGACCACCCTACCCAATGACATTAATGGCCACTAATGATAGATATACGGGTTTCGGAAAGACACTTAACTTGAATTTGTTGACAGCGTGTGATAATGGTACACCTTTGGTTTCCATAACACTTCGTCCAAGTAAAATTAACAGGAGCCGTATTTGCTCCTGTGAGCCTCTGGTCTCAGTATAAACAATGGCAATGTCTAACACTCCATACTATTGACGCTACTGGCCGACATTGTCCAGATATGATAGGAGCCGAATTTGCTCCACACGTCTCGGAGGTGACACAACAATGGCTGCCCCTCCTTCCTCACTCTGACGCCTAGCTTACATTGTCCAGATGTCAAAAGTGATAGAAGGGTCACATTTACTCTACTTTAATATCGATAATTAAGTTAATTTATATGAGATGTTTTTCTGATGGTAAAGTCCAAAGACTAAAGTATTTAAGAATAATTCCCACCATAATAGGTGGTGAATATAATAGTATGTCGTGATGATATCCCGTTTTCTTTAGACGGTAATTCCACTACAAGTTACGTTTTCTATGGGTAACTTGTTGGTAATACAGCAGCAATTATTATCTGTCTGTATGATATATTAAATGGTGTCGGATTTTCCGACATTCTGTACTCATGTATGACTAACATAGTGTCACATAGACGTACTAGCTAAGCGCTTCTTTCGTTATGTAGATCTATATAGATCATATAGTGCTATAGACTAGGGGGGGGGGGGAAACAATGTCTGATAGCATACGAGGAAGCCTGGTCGACGACCGGGCCGAGAAATCACTAAGCCCCGAAATCATCTCAAGGTAACCTCAAGGTAAAACATAGGCCAAGGGATACCAAAAGCAGTATAGTATGTACCTAGGTAAACAATAGTTATTTCCTGTAAACCCAGAATGATAATGGTTTACCATTTCTAGTAAATCCAAGGGGAAATAATAGTTTGCCATATCACCTAAAAAAAAAAAATTAAACAATGGTTGCATTATAAAAAATCAAGATAAATAATTGGTATTCCTGCGCTTGGCGGCGAGAGACAAGCAAACAGAAGCTGAGTGTTTCAAAATGAAATTCATAGACGAATTGAAAACATGTTTACGTTCTGCTCTAAAGTTAATGAGACCTGAATAGATTTGCATGGCATTACAAGACGAGCCGGGCGAGGCGAGTGTGTTGAGAGAGATTACTTAATATAACTGATCACTTCCACCCAAACTGTCTTGCGTCTGTATGTTTATGTATTCGTGTGTGTTTATGTATCCTTATGCACACACACACACACACACACACACACACAGGAGTCACAGGAATCGGGAGTCACCTGTTGATTGACGGTTGAGAGGCGGGACCAAAGAGCCAGAGCTCAACCCCCGCAAACACAACTAGGTGAGTACACACACACACACACACACACACACACACACACACACACACACACACACACACACACACACACACACACACACACAAGGCCTCAGCAACAGGCTGAGGTGGACAGCGCTTGGGATTCGTAATGTTTGGGTCCGAGTTCGATCCCCCAGTGATAGCGGAAAACAAATGAGCAGAGTTTCTTTCACCCTGATGCCCTTGTTACCTAGCAGTAAATAGGTACCTTGGAGTTAGACAGCTGTTTCGGGCTGCTTCCTGTGTGTGTGTGTGTGTGTGTGTGTGTGTGTGTGTGTGTGTGTGTGTGTGTGTGTGTGTGTGTGTGTGTGTGTGTGTGTGTGTGTGAATACAATAGGTTGGGCACTCGACGTTGTTTGGGTGACAGAGCCGACATCATTATGCACTATATCCTCATCTCTGAACAGTACGTCCTCCTAAAATTTCTCAACGTCAAGGAACTGTCGTGCTAAAGTGACCTTATCCAGAGAACCCAAAACAGAAAACGGGTCAGTATGTCAATTTCACCATCTGCTGCCATTGTCAAGAACGACAATTTTTCGCCTTAGGGTCAATACGTCAAAATGCGACGTTCTATTACGTGCACGGGTTGCACTGAAATAGTCTTCACGGTGCACTATCTTACTGTACTCAGTAAGATAGTGATACTGATTTCAGTGCACTATCAACCATCATCCCTGTAACCACCTTCACTTTACACTGTCTTCACTGCAACCACCTTCACTTTACACTGTCTTCACTGTAACCACCTTCACTTTACACTGTCTTCACTGTAACCACCTTCACTTTACACTGTCTTCACTGTAACCACCTTCACTTTACACTGTCTTCACTGTAACCACCTTCACTTTACACTGTCTTCACTGTAACCACCTTCACTTTACACTGTCTTCACTGTAACCACCTTCACTTTACACTGTCTTCACTGTAACCACCTTCACTTTTCACTGTCTTCACTGTAACCACCTTCACTTTACACTGTCTTCACTGTAACCACCTTCACTTTACACTGTCTTCACTGTAACCACCTTCACTTTACACTGTCTTCACTGTAACCACCTGCATCACACACTGTCATCACTGTAACCACCTTCACTACACACTATCATCATCATATTTCCAACCTTCACTGTATATTCAATACTGTACCAATCTACGCTACACACTGGGGTTTACAGCAATAAATTATTGCTGTAAACTAAAATTATTAGTAAACAATAAATTATTTATTGTTTATAAAACTAAAATTTTATTAGTAAACAATAAATTATTGTTGTAAACAAAAATAAATTATTGATTACAGCAATAACTAACGTTATTGCTGTAATCATCACACTACATTATATCTTCATCAATGTAACAATCTTTATCTATAAAATAATATATATTGTTGGGTAAATTTCAGCGTGGGTGGTTGGTGGTATTTAGCGAGTTTGGGGTTTATTAAATATTTTACACACACACACACACACACACACACACACACACACACACACACACACACACACACACACACACATACACACACACACACACACACACACATACACACACACACACACACACACACAGGGTAGATAAAGACAGACTATTTAACACAAGGAGCACACGCACTAGGGGACACAGGTGTAGATTGAGACATTAGAAAGAATTTTTTCAGTGTCAGAGTAGTAGACACATGGAATGCATTAGGCAGTGATGTGGTGGAGGCTGACTCCATACACAGTTTCAAGTGTAGATATGATAGAGCCCGGAACTTGCACACTAGTTGATTGACAGTTGAGAGGCGGGACTAAAGAGCCAAAGGTCAACTCCCGCAAGCACAACTAGGTGAGTACAGCTAGGTGAGAACACACAGAGGTCCTCGTAACCGAGATGACAGCACTTTGGGGTTCGTAGTCCTAAGGATCCGGGTTCGATTCCAGGTCGAGAAAGAATAAAATGAGCAGTCTTTTTTTACCTGATGCCTCTGTTCACCTAGTAGTAAATAAGTACCTGTCAGAGAGGAATATGTAGTAAAGGTTATAAACTTGCTCGGGAGTAAGTACATCAGAAAATCGATAGTTAGAAAGACTGGGTCCAAGAGCTAAAGGCTCGATCTTGCAAGCATAAATAGCAAATACACATTTATATATTTATCATACATGAGCTTACCTCAATAACTTAAGGGGCCTCGTAGCCTGGTGGATAGCGCGCAGGATTCGTAATTCTGTGGCACGGGTTCGATTCCCGCACGTGGCAGAAACAAATGGGCAAAGTTTCTTTCACCCTGAATGCCCCTGTTACCTAGCAGTAAATAGGTACCTGGGAGTTAGTCAGCTGTCACGGGCTGCTTCCTGGGGGTGGAGGCCTGGTCGAGGACCGGGCCGCGGGGACACTAAAAAGCCCCGAAATCATCTCATGATAACCTCAAGATAACCTAGGACGGACATGAATTGGAGATAGTGAAACATGGGTATGATATTCCGCAGAGTTTTTTCACATTTTTCTTGCGGGTCTTCGCCTAGTCATTAGAGTGGTCGCTGTACATGTTCTGTGGCGGGAATTTCATCTTCCGAGACGCTTGTCCTACTTCCCACTGAGGAAAGGTCGCCAGTGTGTTGTTATGTGGAGGAGGCGAGGCGGGGGCAAGACAGTCGTGAGCTCCGTCGCACAGCCGTCTGGTGGGCAGCAACCGCCGGGAGAGAGCTCACGTCTGGAGCCCACAGGAGAAACCCCACCAGGAGAGAGCTCACGGGTAACCATGTGAACTCACCCGGGGCTCCCAGCCGAGGAGCTTATGCTGACAGCCGACTCGTGGGTCCCAAGCCTGGGGCCCTCCTGGGGTACCCACGCTTGGAACCCACAGCGATCCCTAACACTCTGGCCCCTGTTCTCTACAGCTACAACGCTAATGGACTCCAGCTCTAGAGGGTTACCATTGTTTTTTGCTGCTCTGCCCTACTGGCCTCCGGGTTTCTGCCCTCGTGGCTTTCTGCCCTTGCTGGGGGATTACGTACTCCGTAAGGACAGTTCAGTCTGACAGTCGATGTAACTTTTATGGCCAAGGAATTGGAGACAAAATGGGGCTACATCTGTGGACCTGTTGGCCCACAGAGCTCTGTCCCCTTCTTACATAGGCTTTTCTCTAAAGTATAAATGTTTTTTGGTATTTCTGACCTAAAGGTTAGATAAATCCTGTTTTGCCGAGACAACAGAGATCTTGTGGTCTCTGTTGTCTCGTGTTGAGTACCTGGTCGTGTTGAGTACCCGGTCGTGTTGAGTACCTGGTCGTGTTGAGTACCCGGTCGTGTTGAGTACCCGGTCGTGTTGAGTACCTGGTCGTGTTGAGTACCTGGTCGTGTTGAGTACCTGGTCGTGTTGAGTACCTGGTCGTGTTGAGTACCTGGTCGTGTTGAGTACCTGGTCGTGTTGAGTACCTGGTCGTGTTGAGTACCTGGTCGTGTTGAGTACCCGGTCGTGTTGAGTACCTGGTCGTGTTGAGTACCTGGTCGTGTTGAGTACCCGGTCGTGTTGAGTACCTGGTCTTGTTGAGTACCTGGTCGTGTTGAGTACCCGGTCGTGTTGAGTACCTGGTCGTGTTCATTTGTTTTTTTTAGATGATTTAGACAATAACTTAATGTCTTTGTTGCGTCAGATCCTTCTCTTGTGCCCCAGCTGGGTTCTTCTTACCTTACTCACCACCAGCTGGGTTCTTCTTACCTTACTCACCACCAGCTGGCGTCTCCTCACCCACCTTACTGACCACCAGCTGGCGTCTCCTCACCCGCCTTACTCACCACCAGCTGGTGTCTCCTCACCCGCCTTACTCACCACCAGCTGGCGTCTCCTCACCCACCTTACTCACCCACCAGCTGGCGCCTCCTCACCCGCCTTACTCACCACCAGCTGGCCTCCCTCACCCACCTTACTCACCACCAGCTGGCGTCTTCTCACCCGCCTTACTCACCACCAGCTGAACGCTCCTCACCCACCTTACTCACCACCAGCTGGCCTCCCTCACCCGCCTTACTCACCACCAGCTGGCCTCCCTCACCCGCCTTACTCACCACCAGCTGGCCTCCCTCACCCACCTTACTCACCACCAGCTGGCCTCCCTCACCCGCCTTACTCACCACCAGCTGGCCTCCCTCACCCGCCTTACTCACCACCAGCTGGCCTCCCTCACCCACCTTACTCACCACCAGCTGGCGCCCCTCACCCGCCTTACTCACCACCAGCTGAACTCTCATCAATCACCTTATATATATATATATATAATTGTTAATCTTAGTAGTTGCTTGAGTTGCTGGTATTGGATCCTGGCTTGACGTACATTGGTGGGCGGAGCAGGTGTGACCTGACCTGACTTGGGTCGTTACTTGAGAGTGCCTTGTGTTACTCACTCCCTGCCTCTAATTACTTAGTACTCACCACGCGGCTTCTTAACATTAATGTATTTAAAAATTAGTTTTTTTCTAATCTACAATTATTTTCCGGGTGTTTCTTTTGGCTTTTCATTCAAGCACGTGTTGGAAATTGTCCACAGCGATACGACTTGTTTCTAGCTTCCTAGATGTAAATAAATGGTACAACACATGCACCAGCGATTCTTACTAGAGTGTTGTAGATTGTGTTGAATGTGTGCTCATTAGTCTCATGTTAGTTCGCTAAATGTTGACACAAACATGTGTGTGTGTCCACAATGGTCACTGGCGTGACCGTGAAATTGATTTCCTCTTATATCTAGAGCCAGAAGTTAGAATTAACATGCATGCGACCAGTCATCCAATTTCTCAAAGATCTCCTCGCGCAGCTGTGGATAAGCACACCTTCTCTGTCCGGGTGTCTCCACTGCACTAACGATTTGGATTGCTTCACACACATTGCTTCCATGTTTGGCGGATTCCCATTGGCTGATCTCAGTCCTTGGCTCTCTCTGATTGGCATTTTTTTTATAGAACCCCATCTGATTGGCTGGATTTGTAAATAAAGCAAATACATACGCAATTTACAAGTAAATTACGATTGGCTAACTGGCGTATAATGACGATAGCAGTCAGGAATTACGGTGCCTTGACATGACCCTTAGAAATATGTACTCTAGTTTGTAGTCCTGTGGCAATGTGTTGTGTGAACTGTAGGCCTGTGTCAGCGAGTACTGTCAACTGTAGACCTGTGTCAGCGAATACTGTCAACTGTAGGCCTACGTGGTGACCTGGTATGTACCTAGTTGGCGTTCTGGGAGTTCTACTCCCCAAGCTCGTCCCGGGGCCAGGCTTGGGCGTGTACAGAGGTTTGTAAACCTATGACAGCATATACCGTAGGCCTATATCAGCGGGGTCTATAGTTTATAGGCCTATTGCATTGTTTGCTCAACACAAATAAGGCGCCCATCCTCCACCCCGAGACAGTAGTATGAATACCATCTATCGTCGAAGTTAATGCGTCACTGTTTGATTAATATAGTTGGCATCCTGCTGACAGAATTAAGGTTCCAAATGCTGTAGTGAAATAAATGATTCATAAAAGTAAAAATAACCTTATAGCAAGTTTATGCATTGTTAGGCCTAGGTAATGTTTTGTTAACACGTCTTTGTTAGGTTGATTGATGGAGGATTTACGTCTTTGTTAGGTTGATTGATGGAGGATTTACGTCTTTGTTAGGTTGATTGATGGAGGATTTACGTCTTTGTTAGGTTGATTGACGGAGGATTTACAGTACAGCAATCTGTCCTCACGTTAGGCTCATCCAACCGAGAGTTGATTCCAAAGATGCATTCATAAATTTTAACGTTCTGACTAGTCAAAATTTGCATTTTCTCAAGTATAAATTAATATTATTACACACTAGAGTGTGTTAAATTCTTAGACCGAAATAGTTAGGTGAGATGGTTTAGTTATGTCGGCAACAATTAGTATTTAGATGAAGAATTTAAAGATGAGCGGTTCGAGCAGAAGACGTGAACGAATCACTGCTCGAGAAAAAATACATCGGTTGTGAATCGTATGTAAAGTTTTTATTTTTTTAATTCATAAACACGGGGTTTGGCGGGTGGATTAACAAGCATTTAGCCTTTGTTGATGAGGACGGGATCTTGGTTGATGAGGAAAGGTTACATTACCGACTGGAGCTGAATGAATCCCGTTTCGAGTCCCAGCTTCGAACAGATGGATAAATGTACCCAAAATAGATTGATTGCATGATTGACTGGGAAAGTCCGTGTTGTGTACATGTACATAGTCAACACGACAGACCTCTGCTCTGATGGTGTGATGAAACGAGTGACCCAACGGCCCTCAAACACTCAGATGGTAACTGTATTTTTGAGTCCAAATTAGTAATTGTGAGTAAGGATTTCGAGTAGGTGGTTAGACACGTTCTGATTGGGCAGTTAAATGGGTTCTTAGTTGGTGGTTATATGGGTCCTGATTAGGTGGTTATACGCGCCCTCAGTGGATGGTTATGTGGGCCTTGAATGGCTGGCTGGCTACGAAAGCACAATGTAATCTCCCTCTCCCATTGTTAGCTGCAGATTTTGAAGCAAAGTGCTAGGCTCTTCCTTTTCAGCTAGGAAGTCAACATATTGTGGTCGTGGTGGCGGATGGTTGTGTGCTGGATGTGATCAAGTAAGGTAATGGGACACTGTGGTGTATGGTGTATTTGCTGAGGCCATCCTCTATTGATCACGGGCAGCCGCCTAAGTATAAAAGAAAACGGGATTAATTCCGAGTAATGTAGGGGAAGCTTAGATATTCATGCGACGCACGGCGAGTTGGCGAAGCCGAGTTTATGAGGTGTTGAACTTGCCGTGTAACATATAGTGATGTAATGACTCTACAGACACTAAATAATATCTATTGTCCATAGGTCTAACATACTCAATATAAACACAGGGGGGACACACACACACTGGGAGGGGGTGGGGTATAAACAGGGGGACATAAACATGGGGGAAATAAACAAGGGGAGACAAACAGTGTTACATAAACAAGGGAACATAAACACGGGGCATATACACATGGGAGGGGGACATCAGGAAATATAAACCGGGTTTTGAAAGATCTTCCAAAAGTGGTTTATAAATAGCATTTGCGGTTATCGATTACAGCAATTTTCGCGCAACAGAAATAAGATCCTGATGAAGGAGTGACCCATCTGACCTCTTCCCCCCCCCCCCTCAACATTAACACCACAGTTCCAACACTCTCTCTACCATTCTCGTGCTCCGGGCGACGCTTGAAGTAATTTGTCGTATATGCAAAAAAACGGAGGGAGTACAAAGCTCATTTAAAATTAAAGGCGCTGGTAACTACCCCTTATTGGAACTACGTCCAGGAACAAGTAGTTAAGCCAACTACTTGTTGGTTTAACTTATCGTATTTGTTTAATACTTCCTCGCTTGTTGGACGCTTATATAACGACGACGTTTCGGTCCATCCTGGGCCATTATTGGCTCGTGTACGACTTGATAATATATCCAGCACGGACCGAAACGTCGTCGGTTCTTCATTTTCTGATTTGTAGTTTGGATATCATGATACAAAATGTTACATATCACACAAGGATGACCGACAATGTTGCATATCATATTAGGGTGACAGACAATGTTGCATATCACACTTGTTGTAAGGTAAGGTAATGATCAGGAGAAAACACTAAGCCACTACAACTATATACCACTTAGAAGAAATATGAAGATAGGGATTTGGGATAGGACGGAGGGAAAGAATGAATTGGTTCCTAATCACTTGGACGGTCAGGGATTGAACGCCGACCTATAAGAAGTGAAACCGGTGCTCTGCCGTCCAGTCCAAATAGTTGTCGTCACACTAGTGGAATACTTTTGCACGCTAAAGACTATTCAAAGCAGAAGAAATTGCTGACCTGGTGAGCATTCAGACACACATCCCTTAATGCTGGAATCCATTTGATAAAACATGTAAATTATTGAGACCACTTAAAAATCTTAAATCTATATTCCCTAGAGCGCAGGCGAAAGATATACATAATAATTTACGTTTGGAAAATACTATAAATACCCGGTTATAAACCTGCACACAGAAATAACACCACAGGAGACCAGAAGGCATGGCAGGATGTGCAAAACACATCCTGAAAAGCAGAGATGCAATAGGTGCTCTGAGAGAACTCCATTAACCTCAGAGGCCCAAGACTTTCCAACACTCTCCCTCTATACTTACGAGGCATAACGGGCCGACCTCTCGCAGGGTTCAAAGAAGAACTTGATAAACACCTTCATAGGATACCTGGTTATCCAGGCTGTGACTCATATGACCTTGATTGCCTATACCTATAATAGGTTAAGTAATAATTGTAATTACGAAGCAATAAGATGCTTATCTTAACATACTAAGAAGGTTAGGTAAGGTCGGTGTTTTCTATGAAGCTTTTCAAGGTAAACTAAAATATTCACAATAAATTAGTATGTCACATATGCACGTATTTAATGTCAATATTGACTGTAAGAAAGTGCGAGAACGGGTTGAATAGGGTTATTGCTGTGAAGTTGAGGAGCTGCTTCGCGTAATAATGCTGCTGCTTAATTGTCTCTAATTAAGTGGGACACGTGATATCGGAGTATGGTGGTATACATACAGATGAACTATATCCTGATTCATAAATATATCATACTTGACACGATTGAAAAATATCAGCGATATATTATCTCATAGAAAACGACGAAATAAGAGGTTTTAGGGGGGTTATCTTGTTATCTTGAGGTTATCTTGAGATGATTTCGGGACTTAGCGTCTCCGCGACCCGGTCCTCGACCAGGCCTCCTTTTTGTTACAGTGTGTTGTGCGAAGTGTTGGGTCGTGTGCTTGTAAGTGCAGAGAATTAGGAAAGAGAATATCCCATGTGACAGCGAGTGTGAGACTACACCCCGTGGACATGCATACTAACTATACTATAGTATACTGTATACTGTACGTATACTCAACGTGTTGCTGTGGGGTAGTGTTCTTGTGATGTGTCTCAATCTCTCAGCGAGTGAGAGATCCATCTTCATCTCATCTCTCACTTCAACCCCGGATATTTGTGAACTTCCTCGGGAGTGAAGAATTTACATCATTATCACATCCTATTATTCAACAATAAATAAAGCAATGGCCTACACTACTCTGCCCCTTAAAGCACTTATGCAAATGAATGGTAATGCACTAGCGAAGACATTCCCAAGTAATTCCCTCCTTTGCTGGCCGCTCCCACAGTGTTAGTGATAAGAGAAAATTGAGCTCAGTTTGTACCCCATTATAGTACTGTGCAGTACTGTGAAGTACGGTGCAGTTAACTAGCGTTACCAGTGCAGTTAACTAGCGTTACCAGTGCAGTTAACTAGCGTTACCAGTGCAGTTAACTAGCGTTACCAGTGCAGTTAACTAGCGTTACCAGTGCAGTTAACTAGCGTTACCAGTGCAGTTAACTAGCGTTACCAGTGCAGTTAACTAGCGTTACCAGTGCAGTTAACTAGCGTTACCAGTGCAGTTAACTAGCGTTACCAGTGCAGTTAACTAGCGTTACCAGTGCAGTTAACTAGCGTTACCAGTGCAGTTAACTAGCGTTACCAGTGCAGTTAACTAGCGTTACCAGTGCAGTTAACTAGCGTTACCAGTGCAGTTAACTAGCGTTACCAGTGCAGTTAACTAGCGTTACCAGTGCAGTTAACTAGCGTTACCAGTGCAGTTAACTAGCGTTACCAGTGCAGTTAACTAGCGTTACCAGTGCAGTTAACTAGCGTTACCAGTGCAGTTAACTAGCGTTACCAGTGCAGTTAACTAGCGTTACCAGTGCAGTTAACTAGCGTTACCAGTGCAGTTAACTAGCGTTATAGTACGGCACTTGTCATATCCTTCCTGCATACCTCATCCTACACCATCTGGGGTCCTCATCCTTCCTCATATGAGCACTACACTTGCCTCATATATCCAGGTACAGCACCAGCTGGAGCCGACATCTTCACACTGACCGCGGGCGCTAGTGTAGTCGTGATTGGACGTAAAAATCCTGGTTGGGCCCCGGTTTGGCGCCCTCCAGAACGTCCCAGAGAACGCAGTAGACTTCCGCGCTAGTCAACGTTTGTACCATCGTGGCATAGTCGGTTAAGGCAGCAGGCGTTCGAGAATCACCAGGTCGCGAGTTTAAACCACTCCATTGCCTCAAATGGATGTCAATTAAACACAGGATAAGGCGGTGGACGGGGGTGAACTCGATAGAGATCTCGGTCGTTGTCTAGTGCTGTTTGGCGAGGTCTGGGTCTGAGCGTAGGCAAGGTGTCGTATGGTGAGGTCTGGGTCTGAGCGTAGGCAAGGTGTCGTATGGTGAGGTCTGGGTCTGAGCGTAGGCAAGGTGTCGTATGGTGAGGTCTGGGTCTGAGCGTAGGCAAGGTGTCGTATGGTGAGGTCTGGGTCTGAGCGTAGGCAAGGTGTCGTATGGTGAGGTCTGGGTCTGAGCGTAGGCAAGGTGTCGTATGGTGAGGTCTGGGTCTGAGCGTAGGCAAGGTGTCGTATGGTGAGGTCTGGGTCTGAGCGTAGGCAAGGTGTCGTATGGTGAGGTCTGGGTCTGAGCGTAGGCAAGGTGTCGTATGGTGAGGTCTGGGTCTGAGCGTAGGCAAGGTGTCGTATGGTGAGGTCTGGGTCTGAGCGTAGGCAAGGTGTCGTATGGTGAGGTTTGGGTCTGAGCGTAGGCAAGGTGTCGTATGGTGAGGTCTGGGTCTGAGCGTAGGCAAGGTGTCGAAGTCATTACTCTGTATATTTAGAATGGATCTTGTAGTGGTCATACCAATGTAAATAGATCGAAAGTGACATCCTTCACTGTGGCGTGTAAACTGGTATACCCAGTTTGCTGTTTGGAGAAGATTGTATTGTTTATTGGGGCTGTTTTGTAAGCATTAAATCAGCAGGCCTTTTTGTCCTGTAGCAAATGATGAATTCCAATCTTTGGTCTGTCGGTTTGACTCCATGTGAGATTATATTTTTAATTATTCTTTCTTCTTAAACAGAAGGCGGAGCTGTTTAATAGGTAGGATGGTGGAGGTAGTGGTACTTGTGGCAGTGATGGTGGTAGTGGTGATGGTGGTAGCTGTGATGGTGGAAATAGTGGTAGTTGCGGTTGCTGTGATGATGGAGATAATGGTAGATGTGGCAGTGATTGTGGTAGTGGTGATGGTGGTAGCTGTGATGGTGGAAATAGTGGTAGTTGCGGTTGCTGTGATGATGGAGATAATGGTAGATGTGGCAGTGATTGTGGTAGGTGTGGAAGATGTGGTAGAGAGGCTCGGAGCCGTATAGGTAGTGAGGACAGGGAGCCTATCGTTCTCCAAGAATAACCTTCACATTTCTCCACCTGGTATTGATTTCACTCGCGCTGTGGTGTGACCCCCCCGCCCCCCCCAACTGTGGTGCCTCGTAGCATGGTGTGCCACTATACTCCCGCCTCACCACCACTACCACCACACCACCACTACCACCACACCACCACTACCATCACACCACCACTACCACCACACCACCACTACCGCCACACCACCACTACCACCACACCACCACTACCACCACACCACCACTACCACTACACCATCACTACCACCACACCACCACTACCACCACACCACCACTACCACTACACCATCACTACCACCACACCACCACTACCACCACACCACTACTACCACTACACCACCACTACTGCCACACCACCACTACCGCTACACCACCACTACCGCCACACCACCACTACCACTACACCACCACTACCACCACACCACCACTACCACCACACCCTCACTACCACCACACCACAAGATCACCACACCACCACTACCACCACTACCACCACACCATCACTACCACCACACCACAAGATCACCACACCACCACTACCACCACACCACCACTACCGCTACACCACCACTACCGCCACACCACCACTACCACTACACCATCACTACCACCACACCACCACTACCACCACACCACCACTACCACCACACCACCACTACCACCACACCACCACTACCGCCACACCACCACTACCACCACACCACCACTACCACCACACCACCACTACCACCACACGACCACTACCACTACACCACCACTACCACCACACCACCACTACCACCACACCACCACTACCACCACACCACTACTACCACCACACCACCACTACCACCACACCACCACTACCACTACACCACCACTACCACTACACCACCACTACCACCACACCACCACTACCACCACACCACCACTACCACCACACCACCACACCACCACTACCACCACACCACCACTACCACCACACCACCACACCACCACTACCACCACACTACCACTACCATCACACCACCACTACCACTACACCACCACTACCACCACACCTCCACTACCACCACACCACCACTACCACCACACCACCACTACCACCACACCACCACACCACCACTACACCACCACTACCACCACACCACCACTACCACTACACCACCACTACCACCACACCACCACTACCACCACACCACCACACCACCACTACCACCACACCACCACTACCACCACACCACCACACCACCACTACCACCACACTACCACTACCATCACACCACCACTACCACTACACCACCACTACCACCACACCTCCACAACCACCACACCACCACTACCACCACTACCACCACACCACCACTACCACCACACTACCACTACCACCACACCACCACTACCACCACACTACCACTACCACCACACCACCACTACCACCACTACCACCACACCCCCACAACCACCACACCACCACTACCACCACACCACCACTACCACCACACTACCACTACCACCACACCACCGACACCGTGAAGATAACGATAAATATTATCGTTATCTTCACTGTCACTTTGCATCTCAATTCAAAAGCTTCAGAAGCCTGAGAATATCATAAGATCACCACACACACACTCACGAGGACAATATAACATCACCACACTCACCAGAGATCACGACACTGGTGCCCGTCGTACTGTACATGACAGAATAATGACAGTAGCGCGCCCATGACACACCTGTCGTGGCATCCCGCCAAACACTCACCGAAACTACGACGTTGGTACAACGTTCGAACAAGTTTTAACACCTCCTAACCAGTTATAACAACCAATATAGCAAGTTGTAACAACGTTCTAATACGTCATAAACACGTTAAGCCAAGATGTAACAACTTTATTACAAGTTGTAACAAGCGGAAAATAGAGACAGTTTCGGTTTGTGTTTCCAGGGATGACGGTCAACAAGTCGAAGCCTTGATCATGTTCCTCAATGCTATATAGTCGGTACAGGCTCCTGGCGAGTCATTGTGCTTCAGGGGTCGTCAGGTTGGGTCTTACCTCGGTACTGTTGTTAATCGTCTAGTCTGGCCTCAGGCTCGGGGGAGAAGGAGAACGCCCCGAAACCCCTCGATCTCTCCCTCTGCAGGTATAACCTGGTGTTGCATCCCACGGCTTTCTTACTCGTTAAACTGTGTTTCTCTGCTTTCTCCTTTCCTGTCTTGCTCTTTCCTACCCTCAGTTCTTCATGCTTTCTCTCTTTTCCCCTTCTCTATATACTTTCCAGGCTTCCATCTTACTTTCTTAACCCAAGCACTTGGGCTGGACGGTAGAGCGACGGTCTCGCTTCATGCAGGTCGGCGTTCAATCCCCGACCGTCCAAGTGGTTGGGGCACCATTCCTTCCCCTCCGTCCCATCCCAAATCCTTATCCTGATCCCTTCCCAGTGCTATATAGTCATAATGGCTTGGCGTTCTCCCCTGATAGTTCTTCTACTTCTTACTTTCTTATTGCCTTTCCCTCCCTTCCGTCCCTACCTCCTTCGGCGTATGACAGGTCAAGGTTCGAGAGCTCCGGGGCGTCGTGGTGTGAACGAGGAACTCAACGGCCCCGGTCTCCACGCTGCTTGATTCGTCCCAATTCGGCGGCGTTGTCTCAGATCGTCTCGAGTAATTTCCTAGACGTCTTCAACACGATCGTCCTGACGTCTCATTATATGCTCTAGTGCTGAGAGAGGCTGGGGGGAAGGGGGGGAGGGGGATGTATCGAGCCTCTTGCCTGCCTCTTGAGAATTAATCATTCGTGTTAACAAAAGAGGGGTTTGCTTCTCAAGTGGTCTAGAAGGCACGTCAAGCGATTGATTTAATATTGGGTATATATATGGAAGATGGTATTTAGCGGTGTGATTAATTTTTGTGTGCTTTGGTGTATCGTATTTTAGCCTTTATGGCAAGTAATTTATTTGGTTATTTATGGGTGTTCGTCGCCCAGGCTTACGGGAGGATTTTGTTACAATTTAGCTCAGTAATGAAGTTGAGACAAAGGAAGCAGTGGCTAGATATTTATACTTTATGAAATTTCTATATAAAGTTATTATTAAAATATGTGAAAATGCGATTCGATTTGTGTTAGTTTTTTATATGGACAACATGGTCAACATAGACATATATATATATATATATATATATATATATATATATATATATATATATATATATATATATATATATATATATATATATATATATATATATATAATATTGACTTGAAGGGCTTGACAGCTGTGTGGACAGCACTTCGGATTCGTCGTCCTGAAGTTCTGTTCTGGGTTCGATCCCCGGTGGAGGAGGAAACAAATGGGCAGAATTACTTTCACCCTAATGATCCTGTTCACCTAGCAGTAAATTGGTACCTGGGAGCTAGACAGCTGCTACGGGCTGCTTCCCTGGGATGTGTAACAAAAAGAAAACCTAGTCGAGAACCGGGCCGCGGGGACGCTAAGCCCCGAAATCATCTCAAGAAGATGGTCCTAGGTATGGGGCCAGGTATAAGATTGAGTTAAAGGGCCAGATATAGTGCCAAGTATACTGATAAGGTATGGTGCCAGGTATAGTATATTGGAGTATTTCTGAAACCATACTGGAGAGAGAGAGAGAGAGAGAGAGAGAGAGAGAGAGAGAGAGAGAGAGAGAGAGAGAGAGAGAGAGAGAGAGAGAGAGAGAGAGAGAGAGAGAGAGAGACTTCTCCCAGTGACCAACCTTCCATTAGGGGGAAATCCAGATTACCAATATTATAACTATGACTCAAGGATTTGCTAATCCTAATCTCCCCCACCCTCCCCACCCCCACCACTACCCTCCTGGGTTCCTCTACAACATTTGTTCATTAAAACTCGGAACTCACCATCAATGTTGTCATATATTTTTTTCGTGCATTTTGCATGTCAGTTCCTATATCTGTATCTGATATATCCTATATCAGTTCCTGCGCTTCCCTTTGTAACCATCAGATGAATAGCCGTGGGTGAAGAGAACGCGTTTTTCAATTGTTTTTTTGGTCCCTCCATATCTGTTTGTGGGCCTCGCCGCGTGTTTGTGGTCCTCGCCGCGTGTTTGGGGTCCTCGCCGCGTGTTTGGGATCCTCGCCGCGTGTTTGTGGTCCTCGCCGCGTGTTTGGGATCCTCGCCGCGTGTTTGTGATCCTCGCCGCGTGTTTGTGGTCCTCGCCGCGTGTTTGGGATCCTCGCCGCGTGTTTGGGATCCTCGCCGTAAAATACACGATGCCACGTAAAAATTTTGCATATCAGTGAGTGTGGATGACGGAACACTGAATTATCCCGGCAGTGACATCATGAGAGTGACATCCCCGGCAGTGACATCCCAAGGAGTACATCTGGAATGTGATTGTACATCTGGGGTGCTCGCTCCTTGTTCTCTGATAGACAAGCCTATGTTTACAAGACATTCTAGCTAAGCAAGTGTACCAGTGTCTATTGGGTTCAGAGTCAATTTCGATCAAATGTTGAGTTGCAACTTCAACAACGATGCGACTGAGGATCTCTGAAACATCAACTATAATTAGATTATTAGTTGATTATAATCAACTATAATTGATTATTATTAGTGGTGTGGTGGTAGTGGTGGTGTGGTGGTAGTGGTGGTGTGGCGGTAGTGGTGGTGTAGTGGTAGTGGTGGTGTGGTGGTAGTGGTGGTGTGGTGGTAGTGGTGGTGTGGTGGTAGTGGTGGTGTGGTGGTAGTGGTGGTGTAGTGGTAGTGGTGGTGTGGTGGTAGTGGTGGTGTGGTGGTAGTGGTGGTGTGGTGGTAGTGGTGGTGTAGTGGTAGTGGTGGTGTGGCGGTAGTGGTGGTGTAGTGGTAGTGGTGGTGTGGTGGTAGTGATGGTGTAGTGGTAGTGGTGGTGTGGTGGTAGTGGTGGTGTGGTGGTAGTGGTGGTGTGGTGGTAGTGGTGGTGTGGTGGTAGTGGTGGTGTGGTGGTAGTGATGGTGTAGTGGTAGTGGTGGTGTGGTGGTAGTGGTGGTGTGGTGGTAGTGGTGGTGTGGTGGTAGTGGTGGTGTGGTGGTAGTGATGGTGTAGTGGTAGTGGTGGTGTGGCGGTAGTGGTGGTGTGGTGGTAGTGATGGTGTAGTGGTAGTGATGGTGTGGTGGTAGTGGTGGTGTGGTGGTGTGGTGGTAGTGGTGGTGTGGCGGTAGTGGTGGTGTGGTGGTAGTGGTGGTGTGGTGGTAGTGGTGGTGTAGTGGTAGTGGTGGTGTAGTGGTAGTGGTGGTGTAGTGGTAGTGGTGGTGTAGTGGTAGTGGTGGTGTGGTGGTAGTGATGGTGTAGTGGTAGTGGTGGTGTAGTGGTAGTGGTGGTGTAGTGGTAGTGGTGGTGTAGTGGTAGTGGTGGTGTAGTGGTAGTGGTGGTGTGGTGGTAGTGGTGGTGTAGTGGTAGTGGTGGTGTAGTGGTAGTGGTGGTGTAGTGGTAGTGGTGGTGTAGTGGTAGTGGTGGTGTGGTGGTAGTGGTGGTGTGGTGGTAGTGGTGGTGTGGTGGTAGTGGTGGTGTAGTGGTAGTGGTGGTGTAGTGGTAGTGGTGGTGTAGTGGTAGTGGTGGTGTAGTGGTAGTGGTGGTGTAGTGGTAGTGGTGGTGTAGTGGTAGTGGTGGTGTAGTGGTAGTGGTGGTGTAGTGGTAGTGGTGGTGTAGTGGTAGTGGTGGTGTAGTGGTAGTGGTGGTGTAGTGGTAGTGGTGGTGTAGTGGTAGTGGTGGTGTAGTGGTAGTGGTGGTGTAGTGGTAGTGGTGGTGTAGTGGTAGTGGTGGTGTGGCGGTAGTGGTGGTGTAGTGGTAGTGGTGGTGTAGTGGTAGTGGTGGTGTAGTGGTAGTGGTGGTGTAGTGGTAGTGGTGGTGTAGTGGTAGTGGTGGTGTAGTGGTAGTGGTGGTGTAGTGGTAGTGGTGGTGTAGTGGTAGTGGTGGTGTAGTGGTAGTGGTGGTGTGGCGGTAGTGGTGGTGTAGTGGTAGTGGTGGTGTAGTGGTAGTGGTGGTGTAGTGGTAGTGGTGGTGTAGTGGTAGTGGTGGTGTAGTGGTAGTGGTGGTGTAGTGGTAGTGGTGGTGTAGTGGTAGTGGTGGTGTAGTGGTAGTGGTGGTGTAGTGGTAGTGGTGGTGTGGTGGTAGTGGTGGTGTAGTGGTAGTGGTGGTGTAGTGGTAGTGGTGGTGTAGTGGTAGTGGTGGTGTAGTGGTAGTGGTGGTGTAGTGGTAGTGGTGGTGTGGCGGTAGTGGTGGTGTAGTGGTAGTGGTGGTGTAGTGGTAGTGGTGGTGTAGTGGTAGTGGTGGTGTGGTGGTAGTGGTGGTGTAGTGGTAGTGGTGGTGTAGTGGTAGTGGTGGTGTAGTGGTAGTGGTGGTGTAGTGGTAGTGGTGGTGTGGTGGTAGTGGTGGTGTAGTGGTAGTGGTGGTGTAGTGGTAGTGGTGGTGTAGTGGTAGTGGTGGTGTGGTGGTAGTGGTGGTGTAGTGGTAGTGGTGGTGTAGTGGTAGTGGTGGTGTAGTGGTAGTGGTGGTGTAGTGGTAGTGGTGGTGTAGTGGTAGTGGTGGTGTAGTGGTAGTGGTGGTGTGGTGGTAGTGGTGGTGTAGTGGTAGTGGTGGTGTAGTGGTAGTGGTGGTGTAGTGGTAGTGGTGGTGTGGTGGTAGTGGTGGTGTAGTGGTAGTGGTGGTGTAGTGGTAGTGGTGGTGTAGTGGTAGTGGTGGTGTAGTGGTAGTGGTGGTGTAGTGGTAGTGGTGGTGTAAGGTTCCACCTGTTTTCCTGTTGATCGGTCATCTCTTTACTTGCTGTCTGTTTGCCTGTTTTTTTCAGGTTTTTTGTTTATTTTTCCCTGCTTGGCTGTTTTTTTTCTATTTTCTGTACTTGTTTAAATAGATAAACTGTTGTTTACCTATTTCAAGCCACTTGTAATGGCTAATTGCACAACAGTTTGGAGTTTCAAGCAGACAGATATTTGTAAGTCTTTCTGAAGTAATGTCTGATAGCTGAAGTATTTTCCCGGAGCCAGAGGAGTCAGAGGATATCTCCAGAGGCCAGAGTCAGAGGAGCCAGAGGATATCTCCAGAGGCTGGAGTCAGAGGAGCCAGAGGATATCTCCAGAGGCCAGAGTCAGAGGAGCCAGAGGATATCTCAAGAGGCTGGAGTCAGAGGAGCCAGAGGATATCTCCAGAGGCCAGAGTCAGAGGAGCCAGAGGATATCTCCAGAGGCCAGAGTCAGAGGAGCCAGAGGATATCTCCAGAGGCCAGAGTCAGAGGAGCCAGAGGATATCTCAAGAGGCTGGAGTCAGAGGAGCCAGAGGATATCTCCAGAGGCCAGAGTCAGAGGAGCCAGAGGATATCTCAAGAGGCTGGAGTCAGAGGAGCCAGAGGATATCTCCAGAGGCCAGAGTCAGAGGAGCCAGAGGATATCTCCAGAGGCCAGAGTCAGAGGAGCCAGAGGATATCTCCAGAGGCCAGAGTCAGAGGAGCCAGAGGATATCTCAAGAGGCTGGAGTCAGAGGAGCCAGAGGATATCTCCAGAGGCCAGAGTCAGAGGAGCCAGAGGATATCTCCAGAGGCCAGAGTCAGAGGAGCCAGAGGATATCTCCAGAGGCTGGAGTCAGAGGAGTCAGAGGATATCTCCAGAGGCTGGAGTCAGAGGAGCCAGAGGATATCTCCAGAGGCCAGAGTCAGAGGAGCCAGAGGATATCTCAAGAGGCTGGAGTCAGAGGAGCCAGAGGATATCTCCAGAGGCCAGAGTCAGAGGAGCCAGAGGATATCTCCAGAGGCCAGAGTCAGAGGAGCCAGAGGATATCTCAAGAGGCTGGAGTCAGAGGAGCCAGAGGATATCTCCAGAGGCCAGAGTCAGAGGAGCCAGAGGATATCTTAAGAGGCTGGAGTCAGAGGAGCCAGAGGATATCTTAAGAGGCTGGAGTCAGAGGAGCCAGAGGATATCTCCAGAGGCCAGAGTCAGAGGAGCCAGAGGATATCTTAAGAGGCTGGAGTCAGAGGAGCCAGAGGATATCTTAAGAGGCTGGAGTCAGAGGAGCCAGAGGATATCTCCAGAGGCCAGAGTCAGAGGAGCCAGAGGATATCTCCAGAGGCCAGAGTCAGAGGAGCCAGAGGATATCTTAAGAGGCTGGAGTCAGAGGAGCCAGAGGATATCTCCAGAGGCCAGAGTCAGAGGAGCCAGAGGATATCTCCAGAGGCCAGAGTCAGAGGAGCCAGAGGATATCTTAAGAGGCTGGAGTCAGAGGAGCCAGAGGATATCTCCAGAGGCCAGAGTCAGAGGAGCCAGAGGATATCTTAAGAGGCTGGAGTCAGAGGAGCCAGAGGATATCTTAAGAGGCTGGAGTCAGAGGAGCCAGAGGATATCTCCAGAGGCCAGAGTCAGAGGAGCCAGAGGATATCTCCAGAGGCCAGAGTCAGAGGAGCCAGAGGATATCTTAAGAGGCTGGAGTCAGAGGAGCCAGAGGATATCTTAAGAGGCTGGAGTCAGAGGAGCCAGAGGATATCTCCAGAGGCCAGAGTCAGAGGAGCCAGAGTATATCTCCAGAGGCCAGAGTCAGAGGAGCCAGAGGATATCTTAAGAGGCTGGAGTCAGAGGAGCCAGAGGATATCTCCAGAGGCCAGAGTCAGAGGAGCCAGAGGATATCTCCAGAGGCCAGAGTCAGAGGAGCCAGAGGATATCTTAAGAGGCTGGAGTCAGAGGAGCCAGAGGATATCTCCAGAGGCCAGAGTCAGAGGAGCCAGAGGATATCTTAAGAGGCTGGAGTCAGAGGAGCCAGAGGATATCTTAAGAGGCTGGAGTCAGAGGAGCCAGAGGATATCTCCAGAGGCCAGAGTCAGAGGAGCCAGAGGATATCTTAAGAGGCTGGAGTCAGAGGAGCCAGAGGATATCTTAAGAGGCTGGAGTCAGAGGAGCCAGAGGATATCTCCAGAGGCCAGAGTCAGAGGAGCCAGAGGATATCTTAAGAGGCTGGAGTCAGAGGAGCCAGAGGATATCTCCAGAGGCCAGAGTCAGAGGAGCCAGAGGATATCTCAAGAGGCTGGAGTCAGAGGAGCCAGAGAATATCTCCAGAGGCTGGAGTCAGAGGAGCCAGAGGATATCTCCAGAGGCCAGAGTCAGAGGAGCCAGAGGATATCTCCAGAGGCCAGAGTCAGAGGAGCCAGAGGATATCTCCAGAGGCCAGAGTCAGAGGAGCCAGAGGATATCTCAAGAGGCTGGAGTCAGAGGAGCCAGAGGATATCTCCAGAGGCCGGAGTCAGAGGAGCCAGAGGATATCTTAAGAGGCTGGAGTCAGAGGAGCCAGACGATATCTCAATAGGCCGGAGTCAGAGGAGCCAGACGATATCTTAAGAGGCCAGAGCCTGGAATCGTCAACCACTAAATGGTTTACTTACGAAACCCGTACATCTTTTTCCATTCATGGCGGTATTAACTGCATTCCTTTAATATTTTAAAGAGTTCAGAAGCGCTTCGAGGTCACCCCATCATAATAATAATCTTGGAGTGAGAATATTCGAGCGTGGTATAAACAATTTAATGAACACAGACTGAGTTGCCATGAACGAGAAAGGATGTAAAGGTTCCAAATGTGGAGACGTAAATGCTCAATGAACAGTGGCCATCCTGATTCTCCCCATCACTAGCATGGCCATGAACATCACCAGAGGCAGGGGGAGCGCCGCTGTCACCTAGCGGCTTCGTCATCAGCATCAGAGGCCAGACAGAGAGGGAACACACAAGCGACCTCATTCCAGCTTGATAGTGGGATTACCCGGCATGTGTCTGAGGCCTGGTAGTGTGTTCCGCTCGGCCTACACGTGAACCGGGACGGCTGTCGACAGCTATCTATCCTCTCACACTCCTAGATCTACACACACACACACTCTCTCTCTCCTCCCTAGATCTACACTCTCTCTCTCTCTCTCTCTCTCTCTCTCTCTCTCTCTCTCTCTCTCTCTCTCTCTCTCTCTCTCTCTCTCTCTCTCTCTCTCTCTCTCTCTCTCTCTCTCTCTCTGTCTCTCTCTCTCTCTCTGTCTCTCTCTCTCTGTCTAGGGTCAAGTTGAGTGTTCAAAGAGTTTGTTCACCTTGTTAAAGAAGGTCCCGTAATCCGTGCACAGTATGTCGTGCACAGCATGTCGTGCACAGCAGCCCTTCGCAGCTAGTGAGCGGCTTACTGCGCGTCTTCAGGTATTCCAAGAATTGAACATCCTCTCACACTTACAATTCTTCAATTAGCTTGTGTAACGAAGTGTTGTCATGTACTTCCTCCCACACCCTACAGCTTGACGGCCACCTCCTCCACCCCTCGCTGTGCTGTCATGTACTTCCTCCCACACCCTACAGCTTGACGGCCACCTCCTCCACCCCTCGCTGTGCTGTCATGTACTTCCTCCCACACCCTACAGCTTGACGGCCACCTCCTCCACCCCTCGCTGTGCTGTCATGTACTTCCTCCCACACCCTACAGCTTGACGGCCACCTCCTCCACCCCTCGCTGTGCTGTCATGTACTTCCTCCCACACCCTACAGCTTGACGGCCACCTCCCCCACCCCTCGCTGTGCTGTCATGTACTTCCTCCCACACCCTACAGCTTGACGGCCACCTCCTCCACCCCTCGCTGTGCTGTCATGTACTTCCTCCCACACCCTACAGCTTGACGGCCACCTCCTCCACCCCTCGCTGTGCTGTCATGTACTTCCTCCCACGCCCTACAGCTTGACGGCCACCTCCTCCACCCCTTGCTGTGCTGTCATGTACTTCCTCCCACACCCTACAGCTTGACGGCCACCTCCTCCACCCCTCGCTGTGCTGTCATGTACTTCCTCCCACGCCCTACAGCTTGACGGCCACCTCCTCCACCCCTTGCTGTGCTGTCATGTACTTCCTCCCACACCCTACAGCTTGACGGCCACCTCCTCCACCCCTTGCTGTGCTGTCATGTACTTCCTCCCACACCCTACAGCTTGACGGCCACCTCCTCCACCCCTTGCTGTGCTGTCATGTACTTCCTCCCACACCCTACAGCTTGACGGCCACCTCCTCCACCCCTTGCTGTTTACATGTATCATCAGCTGCACGACCCACAGCAGCAGCAGCAGTCATCAGTAACACCAGCAGCAACAGCTTGGGGGTTGGGAAGGTGCTGATGCCTCGTCCTCTGAAATTGTGGAATATGGTAGAGGAATTTATGCGAGGGCGCGCGAGAGTTGGGTGAGGCAACTGACGCCCGTGAGGTGCTCTGATCTTCCCTTCGTACACACGCACACGCACGCAAGCGCTGCATGCTGGCTGAGTGGACAGCACGCTGGATACGTAGTCTTGTGGTCCGGGGTTCGATTCCCAGCGCCGGCGGAAACAAAAATTGGGCAGAGTTTCTTAATCCCTGATGCCCCTGTTACCTTGCAGTAAATAGGTACCTGGGAGTTAAAGAGCTGTTAAGGGCTGCTTCCTGTGTGTGTGGGGGGGGGGTGTTAAGAGTAGAATTAGTAGCAGTTGATTGACAGTTGAGAGGCGGGCCGAAAGAGCAGAGCTTAACCCCGAAAAGCACAACTAGGTAAGTACACACACACACACGGTTGAGAGGCGGGACCAAAGAGCCAAAGCTCAACCCCCCGCAAGCACAAATAGATGAGTATAAATAGGTGAGTACACACACACACACACACACACACACACACATACACACACACACACACACACACACACACACACACACACACACACACACACACACACACACACACACACACACATATCAACATCAACATCCCATCTGTGAGGCGGGACCAAAGAGCCAAATCTCAACCCCCGCAAGCACAACTGGGTGAGGACACACACCGTGATCAATAGAGACAGGCAGGGGGGGGGGCACTGGCGCCTGAGGGAGGGTGGGGGGGACCCATGTAGGAGAAGGAAGGGGGGGGGGGCACTGGCGCCTGAGGGGGGGGGGAGAGGAGGAGGGGGACCCTTGCAGGAGTAGGAAGGAGGGGGTGGGGAAAGTGAGGGAGGGAGGGAGAGAATAGGGGTGGGGGCAGGGGGGAGGAGAAAGCAAAGGGAGGGGTGGGGTGGTGCTCCTGCATCAAGACCACAGCCTCAAGGGAGATTTCCTAGTTCCTGTTGCCCTTCACTAGAGAGGAGACCCAGAGGCAAGGCAAGGATTCGAACCCCGTTATCTTGAGGTTATCTTGAGATAATTTCGGGGATTTTTAGTGTCCCCGCGGCCCGGTCCTCGACCAGGCCTCCACCCCCAGGAAGCAGCCCGTGACAGCTGACTAACACCCAGGTACCTATTTTACTGCTAGGTAACAGGGGCATAGGGTGAAAGAAACTCTGCCCAGTGTTTCTCGCCGGCGCCTGGGATCGAACCCAGGACCACAGGATCACAAGCCCAGCGTGCTGTCCGCTCGGCCGATCGGCTCCCTCACAACTCTTGGCATCCAAATATTATTACAGAGCTGCAGATTGACTTTAAGAGAGGTACCTAAGAGGACTTTAAGAGAGAGGTGGGAGCCGGTCGGCCGAGCGGACAGCACGCTGGACTTGTGATCCTGTGGTCCTGAGTTCGATCCCAGGCGCCGGCGAGAAACGATGGGCAGAATTTCTTTCACCCTATGCCCCTGTTACCTAGCAGTAAAATAGGTACCTGGGTGTTAGTCAGCTGTCACGGGCTGCTTCCTGGGGGTGCCGGAAATCATCTCAAGATAACCTAGTAGAGGCATCCTCGACAGCAGGGAAGAATGGGCAGAGTTGAGGAAGATGTCGTGTAATATTTCAACACGTAGCTCGCTGTCTTAACTAAAAAAAATAGGCAGGTATATCTTGAGGTTATCTTGAGATGATTTCGGGGCTTTAGTGTCCCCGCGGCCCGGTCCTCGACCAGGCCTCCACCTCCAGGAAGCAGCCCGTGACAGCTGACTAACACCCAGGTACCTATTTTACTGCTAGGTAACAGGGGCATAGGGTGAAAGAAACTCTGCCCATTGTTTCTCGCCGGCGCCTGGGATCGAACTCAGGACCACAGGATCACAAGTCCAGCGTGCTGTCCGCTCGGCTCCTTATTTCGTTTAAAGTAAATTAAGGCTCCTAGGTATCGTTTACATATTGTGTGGAAGAAAGGCCGTCTTCACAACTGGAATGGCGGCCCAATTAAAGGCTCTGATTTACATGATAAATGAAATGTTTCACGGCGGCCCAATTAAAGGCTCTGATTTACATGATAAATGAAATGTTTCACGGCGGCCCAATTAAAGGCTCTGATTTACATGATAAATGAAATGTTTCACCGCGAGAGAAGAATTTGTTAGGCGATGAGTCACAATAACGTGGCTGAAGTATGTTGACCAGACCACACACTAGAAATTGAAGGGACGACGACGTTTCGGTCCGTCCTGGACCATTCTCAAATCGACTTGAGAATGGTCCAGGACGGACCGAAACGTCGTCGTCCCTTCAATTTCTAGTGTGTGGTCTGGTCAACAAGAATTTGTTACATTATATAGCGGGGGGGGGGGGAGATATTTTTATCTATTCGCTCTGTTTTGCAATATGTACAATGCCTACACACAATATGTATTTTTCTGACCACTACTATCGTTGTTCTGGGAGGGAAGGAAGGAAGGGGGAAAAGAATGAAATAAATATCGGAATTAAGGCAAATATTAGACACACACGCACACGAAATCACTGTTTTTATCACTGAAACTCGAACTTTTGTTGCGAGAATCTCCTTAGCCACCGTCGTTGGCTCCTAACTTACTAAAACACTAACCTAACCTAACCTAACCTAACCTAACCTAACCTAACCTAACCTAACCTTACCCACCGTCGTTGGCTCCTAACTTACTAAAACACTAATCTAACCTAACCTAACCTAACCTAACCTAACCTAACCTAACCTAACCTAACCTAACCTTACCCACCGTCGTTGGCTCCTAACTTACTAAAACACTAATCTAACCTAACCTAACCTAACCTTACCCACCGTCGTTGGCTCCTAACTTACTAAAACACTAAATCCACGAATCACTGTGCACTTTTGTACACAAAATTTTTATTAAATAATCTAACAAACTTACTGACATAATATACAAACACGTCAGTTAATTCCTGGATTTATCCAAACTTAGTATTAATGAGTCTTTTTATGATTAAACATTCAGGATTGTCTGTGTGAAAAGGGGCTCTCATATTCATACTTATGCTACACTGTTAACAGCGACTATGAGGGGATGAAGTGTGAGTTAGGGAGGTGGAAGGCTGAGCATTGTCAAAGATGCAGTTCGAACACAGGAACTGGACAAAATGGGTTCAAGCTAAAAAGTCAACTGTAAGTAGCAGTAGGTGAAGGGACGACGACGTTTCGGTCCGTCCTGGATCATTCTCAAGCCATCAATCGACTTGAGAATGGTCCAGGACGGACCGAAACGTCGTCGTCCCCTCACCTTCTAGTGTGTGGTCTGGTCAACATACTTCAGCCACGGTAGTGTGACTCCTCGTCTGCAACCGTAAGCAGTTGCGAGGGACCACTGGCAGCCGGTCCTCATAAACAGTGAGAACTGTTTGGCAGTGAAAAACGCTTTACACACATCCCGTCTCAGGGCAGGTTCGTTAAAGCCGCGGCCGTAACCAAGAGGCATTGATCAATTTTATAACGTATTGTTTATTAAAAGAGGTCTCTTCTCATATATTATTATCATATATTAAAGTTGTATGTATAGTTAGGCGTAGGTTAAGTTAGGTTAGGTGTTTATATTTAGCTGCTGATTTGTTGTATTTGAGGTATGTGAGTAAAGTATCTACAGTGTAGCGATGGCTGCCTCACACACCACCTGTGGCTGCCTCACACCACCTGTGGCTGCCTCACACCACCTGTGGCTGCCTTACACCTCCTGTGGCTGCCTTACACACCACCTGTGGCTGCCTCACACACCACCTGTGGCTGCCTCACACCACCTGTGGCTGCCTCACACACCACCTGTGGCTGCCTCACACCACCTGTGGCTGCCTTACACCACCTGTGGCTGCCTTACACCTCCTGTGGCTGCCTCACACACCACCTGTGGCTGCCTCACACCACCTGTGGCTGCCTCACACACCACCTGTGGCTGCCTCACACACCACCTGTGGCTGCCTCACACCACCTGTGGCTGCCTTACACCACCTGTGGCTGCCTCACACACCACCTGTGGCTGCCTCACACACCACCTGTGGCTGCCTCACACACCACCTGTGGCTGCCTCACACACCACCTGTGGCTGCCTTACACCACCTGTGGCTACCTCACACACCAACTGTGGCTGCCTCACACACCACCTGTGGCTGCCTCACACACCACCTGTGGCTGCCTCACACACCACCTGTGGCTACCTCACACACCAACTGTGGCTGCCTCACACACCACCTGTGGCTGCCTTACACACCACCTGTGGCTGCCTCACACACCACCTGTGGCTGCCTCACACACCACCTGTGGCTACCTCACACACCAACTGTGGCTGCCTCACACCACCTGTGGCTGCCTCACACACCACCTGTGGCTGCCTCACACACCACCTGTGGCTGCCTCACACACCACCTGTGGCTACCTCACACACCAACTGTGGCTGCCTCACACACCACCTGTGGCTGCCTCACACACCACCTGTGGCTGCCTCACACACCAACTGTGGCTGCCTCACACACCACCTGTGGCCGCCTTACACCACCTGTGGCTGCCTTACACCACCTGTGGCTGCCTCACACCACCTGTGGCTGCCTCACACACCAACTGTGGCTGCCTCACACACCACCTGTGGCCGCCTTACACCACCTGTGGCTGCCTTACACCACCTGTGGCTGCCTCACACCACCTGTGGCTGCCTCACACACCAACTGTGGCTGCCTCACACACCACCTGTGGCCGCCTTACACCACCTGTGGCTGCCTTACACCACCTGTGGCTGCCTCACACCACCTGTGGCTGCCTCACACACCAACTGTGGCTGCCTCACACACCACCTGTGGCCGCCTTACACCACCTGTGGCTGCCTTACACCACCTGTGGCTGCCTTACACCACCTGTGGCTGCCTCACACCACCTGTAGCTACCTTACACCACCTGTGGCTGCCTCACACACCACCTGTGGCTGCCTCACACCACCTGTGGCTATCTTACACCACCTGTGGCTGCCTCACACACCACCTGTGGCTGCCTCACACCACCTGTGGCTGCCTCACACACCACCTGTGGCTGCCTCACACCACCTGTGGCTGTCTCACACCACCTGTGGCTGCCTCACACACCACCTGTGGCTGCCTCACACCACCTGTGGCTTCCTTACACCACCTGTGGCTGCCTCACACCACCTGTGGCTGCTTCACACCACCTGTGGCTGCCTCACACCACCTGTGGCTTCCTTACACCACCTGTGGCTGCTTCACACCACCTGTGGCTTCCTCACACCACCTGTGGCTTCCTTACACCACCTGTGGCTGCCTCACACCACCTGTGGCTGCCTCACACACCACCTGTGGCTGCCTCACACACCACCTATGGCTGCCTCACACCACCTGTGGCTGCCTCACACACCACCTGTGGCTGCCTCACACACCACCTGTGGCTGCTTCACACCACCTGTGGCTGCCTCACACCACCTGTGGCTGCCTCACAACACCTGTGGCTGCTTCACACCACCTGTGGCTGCTTCACACCACCTGTGGCTGCCTCACATCACCTGTGGCTTCCTTACACCACCTGTGGCTGCTTCACACCACCTGTGGCTGCTTCACACCACCTGTGGCCGCCTTACACCACCTGTGGCTGCTTCACACCACCTGTGGCTGCCTCACACACCACCTGTGGCCGCCTTACACCACCTGTGGCTGCTTCACACCACCTGTGGCTGCCTTACACCACCTGTGGCTGCCTCACACCACCTGTGGCCGCCTTACACCACCTGTGGCTGCCTCACACACCACCTGTGGCTGCTTCACACCACCTGTGGCTGCCTCACACCACCTGTGGCTGCCTCACAACACCTGTGGCTGCTTCACACCACCTGTGGCTGCTTCACACCACCTGTGGCTGCCTCACACCACCTGTGGCTTCCTTACACCACCTGTGGCTGCTTCACACCACCTGTGGCTGCTTCACACCACCTGTGGCCGCCTTACACCACCTGTGGCTGCTTCACACCACCTGTGGCTGCTTCACACCACCTGTGGCCGCCTTACACCACCTGTGGCTGCTTCACACCACCTGTGGCTGCTTCACACCACCTGTGGCCGCCTTACACCACCTGTGGCTGCTTCACACCACCTGTGGCTGCCTCACACACCACCTGTGGCCGCCTTACACCACCTGTGGCTGCTTCACACCACCTGTGGCTGCCTTACACCACCTGTGGCTGCCTCACACCACCTGTGGCCGCCTTACACCACCTGTGGCTGCCTCACACACCACCTGTGGCCGCCTTACACCACCTGTGGCTGCCTCACACACCACCTGTGGCTGCCTTACACCACCTGTGGCTGTCTTACACCACCTGTGGCTGCCTCACACCACCTGTGGCTGCCTCACACACCACCTGTGGCCGCCCCTCTCAACACACACTAGTTGCGGGCAAAGCATTATAATATATGATTTGGGTTGAGTGCAGACTTGGGCAATATAAAACACAACTGGAGATGTGTGTCTCCAGGTGTGTGTGTGTGTGTGTGTGTGTGATGCCAGTGTTGTTGTGGTTCCTCGGGTGCTGTGGCACTTGTGCACACACACCAGCTGTCTCTTCAATGAGAATATTTGCCCACAGCTCCCGGTAATATTTGGGATCGATTGTGATGTGTGTGTTGTGTGTGTGTGTTGTGTGTGTGTGTGTGTGTGTGTGTGTGTGTGTGTGTGTGTGTTGTGTGTGTGTGTGTTGTGTGTGTGTGTGTGTGTGTGTGTGTGTGTGTGTGTGTGTGTGTGTGTGTGTGTGTGTGTGTTGTGTGTGTGTGTGTGTGCCTCCACCACATCACTTCCTAATGCATTCCATTTGTCAACCACTCTGACACTAAAAAAGTTCTTTCTAATATCTCTGTGGCTCATTTGGGCACTCAGTTTCCACCTGTGTCCCCTAGTACGTGTGCCCCTTGTGTTAAATAGACTGTCTTTATCTACCCTATCAATCCCCTTCAGAATCTTGAATGTGGTGATCATGTCCCCCCTAACTCTTCTGTCTTCCAGCGAAGTGAGGTTTAATTCCCGTAGTCTCTCCTCGTAGCTCATACCTCTCAGCTCGGGTACTAGTCTGGTGGCAAACCTTTGAACCTTTTCCAGTTTAGTCTTATCCTTGACTAGATATGGACTCCATGCTGGGGCTGCATACTCCAGGATTGGCCTGACATATGTGGTATACAAAGTTCTGAATGATTCTTTACACAAGTTTCTGAATGCTTGTGTGTGTGTGTGTGTGTGTGTGTGTGTGTGTGTGTGTGTGTGGGTGTGTGTGTGTGTGTGTGTGTGTGTGTGTGTGTGTGTGTGTGTTGTGTGTTGTACTCACCTAATTGTACTCACCTAATTGTGCTTGCGGGGGTTGAGCTTTGGCTCTTTGGTCCCGCCTCTCAACTGTCAATCAACTGGTGTACAGATTCCTGAGCCTACTGGGCTCTATCATATCTACATTTGAAACTGTGTATGGAGTCAGCCTCCACCACATCACTTCCTAATGCATTCCATTTATTAACTACTCTGACACTGAAAAAATTCTTTCTAACGTCTCTGTGGCTCATCTGGGTACTAAGTTTCCACCTGTGTCCCCTTGTTCGTGTCCCACCCGTGCTGAAGAGTTTGTCTTTGTCCACCCTGTCAATTCCCCTGAGAATTTTGTAGGTGGTTATCATGTCTCCCCTTACTCTTCTGTTTTCCAGGGATGTGAGGTTCAGCTCCTTTAGCCTTTCCTCGTAGCTCAATCCTCTCAGTTCCGGGACGAGCCTGGTGGCATACCGCTCAATCTTCTCTAACTTTGTCTTGTGTTTAACTAGGTATGGACTCCAGGCTGGAGCTGCATACTCCAGGATTGGTCTTACATAAGTGGTTTACAGGGTTCTGAAAGATTCCTTACACAAGTTTCTGAAGGCAGTTCTTATGTTGGCCAGTCTAGCATATGCCGCTGATGATATTCTTTTGATGTGGGCCTCTGGGGACAGGTTCGGTGTGATATCAACCCCCAGATCCTTCTCTCTATTTGATTCTTGCAGGATTTCCCCTCCCAGATGATACCTTGTGTTCAGCCTCCTGCTCCCTTCGCCTAATTTCATCACCTTACACTTTCCAGAGTTGAACTTCAGCAGCCATTTTCTAGACCATTCCTCCAGTTTATCCAGGTCATCCTGTAGTCTCTGTCTATCTTCATCCGTCTTGATTCTTCTCATAATTTTTGCATCATCAGCAAACATCGAGAGGAATGAGTCTATACCCTCTGGAAGATCGTTCACATATATTAGAAACAGGATGGGTCCAAGTACTGAGCCCTGTGGGACTCCGCTGGTGACATCTCGCCACTCTGATGTCTTCCCCCTCACCGTTACTCGCTGTTTCCTGTTGCTTAAGTACTCCCTTATCCACTGGAGCACCTTCCCTTTTACTCCTGCCTGTTGCTCCAACTTTTTTAACAGCCTTTTATGGGGTACTGTGTCAAAGGCTTTTTGGCAATCCATTAAAATGCAGTCGGCCCACCCTTCTCTTTCCTGCCTAATTTTCGTTGCCTGGTCATAAAATTCTATTAAACCTGTGAGGCACGATTTACCATCTCTGAACCCATGTTGGTGGTGCGTTACAAAGTTATTTCCCTCCAGATGCTCTACGAGCCTTTTCCTCACGATCTTCTCCAGCACCTTGCATGGTATACAAGTTAAGGAAACTGGCCTGTAATTCAGTGCCTCTTGCCTGTCACCCTTTTTGTATATTGGGACCACGTTAGCTGTCTTCCAACTTTCTGGTAAGTCTCCTGTTTCCAGTGACCTGTTATACACCATAGAGAGTGGCACACTTAGTGCTTCTGCACCTTCCTTTAGTAACCATGGTGAGATTCTATCAGGCCCAACAGCCTTTGTCACATCTAGCTCCAGCAGACACCTTTTGACCTCATCACTGGTGAGGTCAAATTCCTCCAAGGTTGCTTGGTTTGCCGCCGTTTGTATGTGTGTGTGTGTGTCTGTGTGTGTGTGTGTGTGTGTGTGTGTGTGTGTGTGTGTGTGTGTGTGTTGTGTGTTGTGTGTTGTGTGTTGTGTGTGTGTGTGTGTGTGTGTGTGTGTGTGTGTGTGTGTGTGTGTGTGTGTGTGTGTTGTGTGTGTGTGTGTGTGTCTGTGTGTGTGTGTGTGTGTGTGTGTGTGTGTGTGTGTGTGTGTGTGTGTTGTGTGTGTGTGTTGTGTGTGTGTGTGTGTGTGTGTGTGTGTGTGTGTGTGTGTGTGTGTGTGTGTGTGTGTGTGTGTGTGTGTGTGTGTGTGTTTACTAGTTGTGTTTACTAGTTGTGTTTTTGCGGGGGTTGAGCTTTGCTCTTTCGGCCCGCCTCTCAACTGTCAATCAACTGTTTACTAACTACTTTTTTTTTTTTCCCCACACCACACACACACCCCCCAGGAAGCAGCCCGTGACAGCTGACTAACTCCCAGGTACCTATTTACTGCTAGGTAACAGGGGCACTTAGGGTGAAAGAAACTTTGCCCATTTGTTTCTGCCTCGTGCGTTTCTGCCTGTGTGTGTGTGTGTGTGTGTGTCTGTGTGTGTGTGTGTGTGTGTGTGTGTGTGTGTGTGTGTGTGTGTGTCTGTGTGTGTGTGTGTGTGTGTGTGTGTGTGTGTGTGTGTGTGTGTGTGTGTGTGTGTGTGTGTCTGTGTGTGTGTGTGTGTGTGTGTGTGTGTGTGTGTCTGTGTGTGTGTGTGTGTGTGTGTGTGTGTGTGTGTGTGTGTGTGTGTGTGTGTGTGTGTGTGTGTGTCTGTGTGTGTGTGTTGTGTGTGTGTGTGTGTGTCTGTGTGGTTATCAGTTTGTGCTTTGAAATCAATCACAAGTTTAAACTACAGCTCCTAGGCTCCGCCTGTCCTTTTCAAATTTTCCTCTTTAAGTCCGTTGTATTTGTTCATCGTTCTCACGCTGAACAACTGTTTTCTTACGTATTTATGACTCGCTGAGTTCTCCAACTTTCCGTTCTGCGGATCTTTTATGTCTCAATCATGTCTATCTGTTTTTCCTTTTCCGTTCTCCAGCCGTTTGTGATCTAGTTCTTTCATTTATTCCTCGTGGTTATTTTCTTTTTGTTCCTGGGTCTGATTTTCATGTAGAAATCTTCTATACATTCTCCAGCTTTGATTTGTGCTTTCCAGGTGAGGACTTCACGCTGGAGCTGCATACTCTAACACTGGTCTCAAGTAGGTGGTGGACAGTGTCCTCAACGCCTCCATATCTACGTTCTGGAAACTGCTCTAATATTAGCCGTTTAGCCGTTTTCGCCTGTGTGTGTGTGTGTGTGTGTGTGTGTGTGTGTGTGTGTGTGTGTGTGTGTGTGTGTGTGTGTGTGTGTGTGTGTGTGTGTATTCACCTAGTTATGCTTGCGGTGGTTGAGCTCTGCTCTTTCGGCCCGCCTCTCAACTGTCAATCATTCAACTGTTACTAACTACTTTTTTTCCGGGACTTAGCGTCCCCGCGGCCCAGTCCCCGACCAGGCCTCTTGGTTGCTGGACCGGTCAACCAGGCTGTTGGACGCGGCTGCTCGCAGCCTGACGTATGAATCACAGCCTGGTTGATCATGTATCTTTTGGAGGTGTTTATCCAGCTCTCTCTTGAACACTGTGAGGGGTCGGCCAGTTATGTCCCTTATGTGTAGTAGAAACGCGTTGAACAGTCTCGGGCCTCTGATGTTGATAGTTCTCTCTCAGAGTACCTGTTGCACCTCTGCTTTTCAACGGGGGTATTCTGCACATCCTGC
>NC_091186.1:23973343-23978343 GCF_040958095.1 Procambarus clarkii
ACATATATATAGGAGCGGGTGCAGCTCTAAAAGGTCATGTCACTCTTGTGTTTGGATGAGAGGGGGAGGAGGGGGAACCTTTTGTTGTGCAACCGTCGAACTACTGGTGTCAGGGATAACAATTGTGCTCTCTAGGGTACACAACCTGCTGCATGGGTTACAGCTTCTCCTTCGTATATCGATACATCCCAGGCTCTGCGCCCTGGAGAAGCCACTCTAGCCTCCGCAATGAGAGTTCAAGTTCATAGTCTCCCAAGACTGCAGGAAGTCTCCTTGGGTTATGTTCTCTTACTCCTCTCAATGACTTGAATCAAATCTGCTCCTCTGTGACTGGTCAATAACGTGGCTGAAGTACGTTGACCAGACCACACACTAGAAGGTGAAGGGACGACGACGACGTTTCGGTCCGTCCTGGATCATTCTCAAGTCGATTGTGACTTGACAATCTCAAGACAATCGTCTTGAGAATGGTCCAGGACGGACCGAAACGTCATCGTCCCTTCACTTTCTAGTGTGTGGTCTGGCCAACCTGCTCCTCTATGATTGGTCACTTCACTCTCATAAACATTTAGATTGTTGATCAGTGCCCAAGAGTGTTGATCAGTGCCCAAGAGTGTTGATCAGTGCCCAAGAGTGTTGATCAGTGCCCAAGAGTGTTGATCAGTGCCCAAGAGTGTTGATCAGTGCCCAAGAGTGTTGATCAGTGCCCAAGAGTGTTGATCAGTGCCCAAGAGTGTTGATCAGTGCCCAAGAGGACAGTAATTCGTTGACCGATATGACACTGTTCCGAATTTTGTTGTCGCTGAATCTCATCTTATGAACTATGTACCATATATGGCACTGTACCATATGTATGTGTCACTGTACCATGGGGGATATCAACACTATTGCTTGTGGTTTGACACAATACTAGAGCGATGGTGTTGGGCTCGCTAGTCATAGCACTGTGTACATTTTAAAGCAAAAATTCGTTCTGACGAATCATTGTAAACAACAAGTTTTGGGACACATATATTCTAGGCTGCATAGCTTAGTAACGGCAACCTCAGACGTGTCTCAGACGTGTCTCAGACGTGTCTCAGACGTGTCTCAGACGTGTCTCAGACGTGTCTCAGACGTGTCTCAGACGTGTCTCAGACGTGTCTCAGACGTGTCACAGACGTGTCACAGACGTGTCTCAGACGTGTCACAGACGTGTCTCAGACGTGTCTCAGACGTGTCTCAGACGTGTCTCAGACGTGTCACAGACGTGTCTCAGACGTGTCTCAGACGTGTCTCAGACGTGTCACAGACGTGTCACAGACGTGTCTCAGACGTGTCACAGACGTGTCTCAGACGTGTCTCAGACGTGTCTCAGACGTGTCTCAGACGTGTCTCAGACGTGTCTCAGACGTGTCTCAGACCGCAAAGGAAAATGTATCAAAAGATTCAATATTTTACGAACAAATATTTAAAAAATATATATATTAAAACCAGATTATAAGATAATTATAAGTAGGAAACGCTAACTCATTACAACTAAATAGCACTTGGGAGGGATATGAGGACATAAGGATTTGGAATATATTGATGGGGACCATCGGGGCTTGAACGCCGACCTGCAAGCAGGGAGGCCGTTGTTGTACTGACTAAATGGACATTAAAATATCTCCTATTTCACCTTTGGTCAAAGTAACTAAGAACTGGAAGTTATCTTGAGGTTATCTTGAGATGATTTCGGGGCTTTTAGTGTCCCCGCGGCCCGGTCCTCGACCAGGCCTCCAGGAAGGTATTCTCGTGTGCTTTATCTTAACTGGTGATGAATCCACAAGTGAATTCGTCTCTGTCAGGCTGCGAGCAGCCGCGTCCAACAGCCTGGTTGACCAGTCCAGAAACGAGGAGGACTGAGCCGCGGGGTCGCTGAGCCCCGGAATCACCTTAAGGTAGCCTCAAGGTAGCCTGTAAGTGACACAGTAAATTGGGAAGCTGGCACTGTGTATCAGTTATACTCATAACTGATTGTCGATTGTAATTCAACGTATTTAATTGTTTATGATTTATTAATGGTTAATTGTTCAATTATTTTGTATTTAGTTCAATAATCTATATTAAATTCAACGAGTTTCAACGTACATTATTTCACAGTTGTTCAAACACTTGTTAGGGTAACACAGTGAATGTATTATGGTACAGTGGTACAGTGCTTCATGTGGTACGATGATGCATGTGGTACAGTGCTTCATGTGGTATGATGCTGCGGTGGTACAGTGATTCATGTGGTACAATGATGCATGTGGTGCTTCATGCTGTACAATGCTGCATGTGGTATCTCTCTCTTAGAGTGTAGCTGTAGAACTATGGCGTACAATGCACGGTTCAAAATCCAACGTGAAATTTGTATTATAAGTTCCCAATATTAACAGCTACTCTAAGACCACGATAAAGAGACACGAGTGGTCGAGCGAGAACAGCAAGTGAGCCACGATGCAACGGAACTTACTCCCTCGGAACGTGTACTGAATCACACTTTGTAGGGAGAGGCAGAGAAGCGAAAATGAAGGGATAATGAATAGTGTGTGTGTGAGGGGTTCAAGCCGGCGACGACCCTCATCAGTGGTGGCGACGACTCCCGACGACCACAACATGGGCGGCGCCTCGACCTAGTGAGGTCGGTGGGCTGGTGGTGGGCGGTGGTGAGGACCCAGGAGGCTGGAGGGGTGGGCTGCGTGGCCGGTGTCTCGCTCCCCAACATGTGTGACGTCCGCGGCCTGCCCCACTACCCTGCATGCGGCTGCCTCTTCAACCATGTCGGCCCCAAAGACAAGGCCAAAGTTATGGTGAGTGGACCGTGGAGGCTGAGCAGTGGGAGAGCCTCACCAGACGTCCGGATAGAGCGCTTCTATCTCTGCCATGCACTAGCAGTTACGTGTGTCTAGCTTTAGACGCAGAGACGGCCTGTTGGGCTGTCTCTGTCATGCACTAGCACTACATATGTCAAGCTTTAGACGCGGAGACGGCCTGTTGGGCTGTCTCTGTCATGCACTAGCACTACATATGTCAAGCTTTAGACGCGGAGATGGCCTGTTGGGCTGGCGCTCTCATGCACTAGCCTACATATGTCAAGCTTTAGACGCAGAGACGGCCTGTTGGGCTGTCTTTGTCATGCACTGGCATTACATATGTCAAGCTTTAGACGCAGAGACGGCCTGTTGGGCTGTCTTTGTCATGCACTGGCATTACATATGTCAAGCTTTAGACGCAGAGACGGCCTGTTGGGCTGTCTTTGTCATGCACTGGCATTACATATGTCAAGCTTTAGACGCAGAGACGGCCAGTTGGGCTGTCTTTGTCATGCACTGGCATTACATATGTCAAGCTTTAGACGCAGAGATGGCCTGTTGGGCTGTCTTTGTCATGCACTGGCATTACATATGTCAAGCTTTAGACGCAGAGACGGCCTGTTGGGCTGTCTTTGTCATGCACTGGCACTACATATGTCAAGCTTTAGACGCAGAGATGACCTGTTGGGCTGTCTCTGTCATGCACTAGCACTCTTTGCATGCATGGCAAAGAATATCATGCATTACTTGCTTATTATTTGCTACGTTACACACACACCTGCTGAACTACTTGTGCTGTGTAACACACACCTGCTGAGTTACTTATTCTGTGCAATACACACCTGCTGAGCTACTTGTGTTATGTAACACACACCTGCTGAGCTGCTTGTGTTATGTAACACACACCTGCTGAGCTGCTTGTGCTGTGTAACACACACCTGCTGAGCTGCTTTTGCTGTGTAACACACACCTGCTGAGTTACTTATTCTGTGTAACACACACCTGCTGAGTTATTTGTGCTATGTAACACACACCTGCTGAGTTACTTGTGCTGTGTAACACACACCTGCTGAGTTACTTGTGCTGTGCAACACACACACCTGCTGAGCTACTTATTCTGTGCAACACACACCTGCTGAGTTATTTGTGCTATGCAACACTCACCTGCTGAGTTATTTGTGTTATGTAACACACACCTGCTGAGTTACTTGTGCTGTGTAACACACACCTGCTGAACTACTTGTGCTGTGTAACACACACCTGCTGAGCTGCTTATTCTGTGCAACACACACCTGCTGAGCTGCTCTTGCTGTGTAACACACACCTGCTGAGCTACTTGTGTTGTGTAACACACACCTGCTGAGCTACTTGTGCTGTGTAACACACACCTGCTGAGTTACTTGTGCTGTGTAACACACACCTGCTGAACTACTTGTGCTGTGTAACACACACCTGCTGAGCTGCTTATTCTGTGCAACACACACCTGCTGAGCTGCTCTTGCTATGTAACACACACCTGCTGAGCTACTTGTGCTGTGTAACACACACCTGCTGAGCTACTTGTGCTGTGTAACACACACCTGCTGAGTTATTTGTAATGTGTAACACACACCTGCTGAGTTACTTTTGCTGTGTAACACACACCTGCTGAGCTACTTATTATGTGCAACACACACCTGCTGAGTTACTTGTGCTGTGTAACACACACCTGCTGAGCTACTTGTGCTGTGTAACACACACCTGCTGAGCTACTTATTATGTGCAACACACACCTGCTGAGCTACTTGTGCTATGTAACACACACCTGCTGAGCTACTTGTGCTGTGTAACACACACCTGCTGAGCTACTTATTATGTGCAACACACACCTGCTGAACTACTTGTGCTATGTAACACACACCTGCTGAGCTACTTGTGCTATGTAACACACACCTGCTGAGCTACTTGTGATATGTAACACACACCTGCTGAGCTACTTGTGCTATGTAACACACACCTGCTGAGCTACTTGTGCTATGTAACACACACCTGCTGAGCTACTTGTGCTGTGTAACACACACCTGCTGAGCTACTACACCCATGTTGCTGTCATTTCCCCTGGTATTTAGTTTTGTTCACATTGTTCAGCTTCACTTGTTCATTCATAACTTCTGTTTTATTATTAAAGTTTCGAACCGCAGC
>NC_091186.1:23990843-24024907 GCF_040958095.1 Procambarus clarkii
GTATGGGAGATACACAACCTTCCATAGCTGCTAGGTGCACAAGAATAATAAGCTAAGTTGTAAGGTTGAGCATCGACTCAACACTGTTCTTTAAAAAAAAAGAATATAAGAAAGAAAGTAGGTGAAGGGAGAACTATTGATCAGAGGAAAAAGAAGAAAGGAGAGCAGCCCCGAGTGTGTGACCTGGAGAATTAGTGAGGTTTCAAATGAATGAGTTCAGCAAAGACTGTGGAGGTGACTGATATGTTACGACAACAATAGTCGGTGAGCAGGTCGGCCGAGCGGACAGCACGCGGGACTTGTGATCCTGTGGTCCTGGGTTCGATCCCAGGCGCCGGCGAGAAACAATGAGCAGAGTTTCTTTCACCCTATGCCCCTGTTACCTAGCAGTTAAATAGGTACCGAGGTGTTAGTCAGCTGTCACGGGCTGCTTCCTGGGGGTGGAGGCCTGGTCGAGGACCGGGCCGCGGGGACACTAAAGGCCCCGAAATCATCTCAAGATAACCTCAAGAATACAGGAGTCACGACTTGCAGGAGTCTCCGACGGCTGAAAGAGCATTGAAAAGAATTTGGATGCACATACGGGGATGATTGACACAAGCGAACGGCCCAACCTACAGAGTTTAACACTAAATCAATCAGAGCCATGTAGGGATAGGCTACAATACTGGAAGTGTAGTCCACTAACGAGTGCTGAGTCGATCAATAAGAGGAGGAATTAATATCTTGTATTGAACAAGAGCCGCGTCCGCAAACACTTGATCCATTTAAGAAGTCAGGTTATATTCAGACAAAGGGTCATGTATTTGTCCAAAATTTACATATATCATCAAAATCGTCTACACATTCTATATGATTGAAGGGGGCTACCGCTAGAGTGGTTTTTTGGAGGCCAAAATCCTTTGGCAGAGATGCTCAATCCTACAAATTTACCGAGAGGCTGAAGAATTGCTTCTTTATCATTGAGAAAGTAATTATTATTGTAGTTGTGGGCATCAGGTACACAGGTAATAAAGTTATACCCATTTCTGAAGACAAAACTATATTGGACGTCTTCTAACTTCTGCAAAAAAATTAACAAACGACATAAGGTTATTCAAGATAAATTGCTAAGCCAGTATATTTATATATAAATTTTGGAGAATGTAGACAAGGAGCTGGGATATAAGGACAAGGAGCTGGGATATGAGCACAAGGCGCTGGGATATGAGCACAAGGAGCTGGGATATGAACACAAGGAGCTGGGATATGAACACAAGGAGCTGGGATATGAACACAAGGAGCTGGGATATGAGCACAAGGAGCTGGGATATGAGCACAAGGAGCTGGGATATGAGGACAAGGAGCTGGGATATGAGGACAAGGAGCTGGGATATGAACACAAGGAGCTGGGATATGAGCACAAGAAGCTGGGATATGAACACAAGAAGCTGGGATATGAGCACAAGGAGCTGGGATATGAACACAAGGAGCTGGGATATGAGGACAAGGAGCTGGGATATGAGGACAAGGAGCTGGGATATGAACACAAGGAGCTGGGATATGAGCACAAGAAGCTGGGATATGAACACAAGAAGCTGGGATATGAACACAAGGAGCTGGGATATGAACACAAGAAGCTGGGATATGAACACAAGAAGCTGGGATATGAACACAAGGAGCTGGGATATGAGCACAAGGAGCTGGGATATGAACACAAGGAGCTGGGATATGAGGACAAGGAGCTGGGATATGAGCACAAGGAGCTGGGATATGAGCACAAGGAGCTGGGATATGAACACAAGGAGCTGGGATATGAGGGACGGAGCAAAGGAGTGGCTCCCAACCACTTAGACCATCGGGAAACGAACACCAACTTCGCACGATACCCGGCCATCGTTTGTGTACCGACCATGCAGTTCCCCAAGATGATGGCCACACCATAAGTTACCATAGGCGACGCCTCTCTCTCTCTCCCTCTCTCTCTCTCTCTCTCTCTCTCTCTCTCTCTCTCTCTCTCTCTCTCTCTCTCTCTCTCTCTCTCTCTCTCTCTCTCTCGAGCCGTCGAGGAGAAACACCACTAACCCTGTAATGGCTTAGGGGTTACCATGAGTGGGAAAACGCTTCGCTATAAGCATCTTCCTTCATGTTTGGAAGCTGGTGGAGGAGGGCGAGGCCCCTGGAGGTTGCATATTTACCTCCATCTGAGATCAAGTTAGGATTAAGAGAATAAATGTTGATCTCTGAACGACCAGGATGATGTTGATTCAAGTAAATATCAATGTAGGTTATTGCTGTGGTCTGAGTTGTTTTGTTATTCAGCTCCCAGGCAAACGATATTGATATCTATAGGCATATTGATATAGATTTATATAGTAAAACTCTGTTAAGTGTTTTCAGGTTACAGTTGTGTGTGTGTAAACTAAAGTCTTTGAAAATGTAATAAGTTATTACGAAACGCATTCAAGCGTCGCGTCGGACTAGAAATAAAAATGAATTTTGGAGAATTGATTTTTCAGTTACCATCGACAGTAAAAAGAAACATAAGAAATATTGAGAAAATTCGTGTTAGAATTATTAATCTTACTTTTTCGGACATATTTAACAACATATGTTTACAAGAAAGACTGCTACCAAAATATACTAATTTATATAGACATATCTATATAGCCTTCTCTTGATTTGCCACAACGTACAGGTTGTTGAGTGCTAATCTAACCACAAACGTACCAACCTAATCAACCCACCTGACCTAAGCTATTGATCCCTAGAAAACCTGATTAATTGTGAGCCGATATTTTTTCCTTGTACCTTGTAATTTGCACGTTGGGGAGATCATAGCGCACAAAATGAGACGTATTAGTTATATTGAGTAATTTTTCAGGCATAATAATTTATAGTATAGAGGAAAAAGTCGATTTTGTGCATTGCTGACGATTCTTGAAGCGTTCAAGACGGTCTCGCTTCATGCAGGTCGGCGTTCAATCCCCGACCGTCCAAGGGGCTGGGCATCATTCCTAACCCCAGTTCCATCCCAAATCCTTATCCTGACCCCCCTTCCCAGTGCTATATAGTCAGAATGGCTTGGCGCTTTCCCCCCCTGATAATATCCTCACAATGATTGAAAACACTGTAATAGACAGGTTAATTAACTCCAACCTCATCTCCTCATTACTAGCCCTAAATAGCTTAAAAAAAGTTACATTGCAGCGCGTTTGTCGCTGAAGCCAGATATAGATATGAAGTCAGATATAGACATGTAAGGGGGATCGATCACATTGTTGTGGCTCCCTTCACACATTGGGACTGCTTTTTAGGTGTCATACAGAATCCTAAATAAATAAACGAGAACTCATTTGTTTATGAATTGAAATAAAGTAGAATAGTGCAAAAAATAAACTAGGAGACCTGTTGTTTTTCACAATGAAAAGTGCCGAACAAAACGCTTGTATGAGGCAAGTAACACAATAAGAGGTCTGGCAGATGCTGTCACAACTTTAAAACGACTTGGTCACATGTATCTCTTGCCGTTCAGCTTGTATGGGGAAATCCTAGGGGTAATTTCCTCCCTCCTAGGGAGGGATATGGCACTTGGAAGTGGTCAAGATAAGGATATGGGATGAGACGGGGGGGGGGAGGAATGGTGCCCAACCACTTGGACGGTCGGGGATTGAACGCCGACTTACATGAAGCGAGACAGTCGCTCTACCTATAGGGATGGGGGGGGGGGGAGGGGAATCTAGATGATCTGAAATGTAGATCGATACAAGATCATTTCATTTCAGACTGCGTGAAAATATAGCCAGCAAAAATATAGAAAATATAGCTATAGAGAGATCTAAACTTAGGTTGCATGAAATGGCAAATCATTTTATTTCAACTGAATAACATTATCCAGACACCGTCACCTGTAGATACAGGAAGACATGAGGATGCACGAGCCGTGAGACATAAAGTCGTAGGCAGCAACGCTTGCATTATCCTACAATGTCCAGCCTTGACAACTGTGTTGTCCCCCTAAATAACTTACTCTCATTGTGCAATATCATAACAGTGTCATTGTTATGTTACCCGCTATCGTAATAGTTAAATGTGAGGTGTGCTGACATGTTGTAAAACCTAATGGTTCTTCTCACTGGGACTTCCTGCAGTGGGTGGACAGGGTGTGGGGAACTGGGTCTTCCCAGTGACTCCTCCAACAGTGGGTGGGCAGGGTGTGGGGAACTGGGTCTTCCCAGTGACTCCTCCAGCAGTGGGTGGGCAGGGTGTGGGGAACTGGGCCTTCCCAGTGACTCCTCCAGCAGTGGGTGGGCAGGGTGTGGGGAACTGGGTCTTCCCAGTGACTCCTCCAGCAGTGGGTGGGCAGGGTGTGGGGAACTGGGTCTTCCCAGTGACTCCTCCTGCAGTGGGTGGGTAGGGTGTGGGGAACTGGGTCTTCCCAGTGACTCCTCCAGCAGTGGGTGGGCAGGGTGTGGGGAACTGGGTCTTCCCAGTGACTCCTCCAGCAGTGGGTGGGCAGGGTGTGGGGAACTGGGCCTTCCCAGTGACTCCTCCTGCAGTGGGTGGGCAGGGTGTGGGGAACTGGGCCTTCCCAGTGACTCCTCCCTCGGTGGGTGGGCAGGGTGTGGGGAACTGGGCCTTCCCAGTGACTCCTCCTGCAGTGAGTGGGCAGAGTGTGGGGAACTGGGGATGTCAGGAACCTGCAGAGATCAGGTGGGAGTAAGTACCCGAGGGCCAGAGGGCAGAGGGCTCGTCAGCACGAGAGAGGAGGGCTCTGCTAGATACACTGGTTGTGTGTCCCTGTGAAGGGAGCAGCTTAATGTGGGGAACAGCTTACACACACACACACACAACGCTTCAGCGCATTTGTCCCCAGGTTCACAGGTGTTCCTGCGAGTGATACCCTTGTGCGCTGCCTGGCGTGGTACAGGCAGCAGGTGGTACAGGCAGCAGGTGGTACAGGCAGCAGGTGGTACAGGCAGCAGGTGGTACAGGCAGCAGGTGGTACACGCACCAGGTGGTACAGGCAGCAGGTGGTACACGCACCAGGTGGTACAGGCAGCAGGTGGTACACGCACCAGGTGGTACAGGCACCAGATGGTACAGTTACCAATTATCAGATCATAATCTTATGAGTAATGATGGAAACGTGTTGGAGTGGCGCGGAGCTCCTCCCTCGCTGGGTTGTTGAGACGGCCAGAGGGATGATGTTGGGAGAGGAAAATAATGTATTCTCCGTTTTAAGTGTCACTGAAGAAATGGTTCGTGTGTGTGTGTGTGTGTGTGTGTGTGTGTGTGTGTGTGTGTGTGTGTGTGTATGTGTGTGTGTATGTGTGTGTGTGTGTGTGTGTGTGTGTGTGTGTGTGTGTGTGTGTGTGTGTGTGTGTGTGTGTGTGTGTGTGTGTGTGTGTGTATTGGACGATTCTCATTGTTCTTGTGTCAGAGGGGTAGCCTCGGTGATTGCCTAGTGTCTGAGGCTGCTTTATTTGTTAAGAGAAAGGTTAAAGAGTTGTGGTTCTCTGATGTTTACACGGCTCTCTCTAATTCTCTCTCTGTCTCTCTCTGGCACTCCGACTGTCCCTAGATTTGTTGCGTTCTTCCCACCATGTCCCTCACTCCAGTATATTGTAATCTCTTGCAGGTTTGGTACCAGACTTTCCTGAAATATCCACGTGTTATATTTCTCTTTGTTTCCGGAATATAATTTGAGAGCCTTCATGCAGTTGCAGCAGTTTTTGCGTTATATATATATATATATATATATATATATATATATATATATATATATATATATATATATATATATATATATATATATATATATATATATATATATATATATATCCACTGTTGTGTTGGTTCTCATTATCCACCCTTTCATGTGCGCCTCTGTTGCTGTGTTAGCTTTGTAGCCCCTTCTGAAGATTAGGTCTTTTGACAATATTTTTTGTCTGAGATCTTTGACTATGATGCTCCTGGGGTCAAGCGCTGAGCCTTGCACAGAGAAATCACATTAACGTAACGTATCACTGAGCCTTCTAATCTTGCACTTCTCTTTAGGTCTTCATTTGATCACGATGAATATCATATTATTTTGTCCATTGGTAGACCTTTGTTGACATCTGAATACAGTTTTTTGTTCCGCTGCTTCAATTTCCAGACTTAATTTTGGCGTCGACCGCGAAGGATTGTCTAGAAACTGTGGGTTGAAGACCTATGTCTTCTGCGACTAGGAGGAGGAGGAGGGAAGGTACTAGGACCGTACCTTGAGGCACCTGGCTTCAACTCTCTCCACGTTTGTTTGTGGTCTAAACAAACTTGTAAAGAAAGTACAATAGTATGTCGCCTTGGCCTCAGGGAAGCACGAGGCTTAAAAACTGTTTCTGTTCAGCACAGCGAGCCGCGTGAACGGGTTGTGTAGACGGTCTCCCACAGCAACCATACGCGTGAAAACGGCCTCCCACGGCAACCGTACGCGTGAAAACGGTCTCCCACAGCAACCATACGCGTGAAAACGGCCTCCCACGGCAACCGTACGCGTGAAAACGGTCTCCCACAGCAACCATACGCGTGAAAACGGTCTCCCACAGCAACCATACGCGTGAAAACGGTCTCCCACAGCAACCATACGCGTGAAAACGGTCTCCCACAGCAACCATACGCGTGAAAACGGTCTCCCACAGCAACCATACGCGTGAAAACGGTCTCCCACAGCAACCATACGCGTGAAAACGGCCTCCCACGGCAACCGTACGCGTGAAAACGGTCTCCCACAGCAATCATACGCGTGAAAACAGTCTCCCACAGTAACCATACGCGTGAAAATGGCCTCCCACGGCAACCGTACGCGTGAAAACGGTCTCCCACAGCACTGAAGCTTGCGGACAGCCTCCTACAGCAATGATGCAGTCCCACGCTAATGATTTATTCCGTTTACCCCCGTTCAACTGTTGCGGCCCAGCACCCGTGGAGACCAGGCCAGAACGGGATGAGATGAACATAAAACATAGCTGATAAACACTGCAGTTGGGAATTGGGCTTTGTTCAGTTAGAGAAACATTTTCATACCGGGTATTTTGTTAGCCAAGGTTCCCAGAGGTTCCAGGAGACGGGCTGCGGGTCATCAGTGGGAAGAAAGAGGTTCCCAGAATCCCTCACTTCTTCCCAACAGCAATGTTGTCGTCACATGTCCGCGTTGAATCAGGTCTACGGTGTGTCGTCCCTCAGTCGTCCTCCGGTCGTCCTCAGTCGTCCTCAGGTCGTCTTCAGACGATCGTTTTCATCAAAAGTTCCTCGTACTTGCCCCGTCAAGTGGCCTTACTTGAGGCTTACACTTCAAGCATGAGTGATCAAGGGTATTTCTCTCCAGTCCTCTTGGGCTGCAGGACAACTCCTCGGAGAAGAAGGAGATCCATGGGGGGGGGGGGAGGGACAGACGGTCAGAAAAGAGAAAGATTGTGATCGAACATGGTGCAAAGTGTCGGTAGTTGCAACACTGTGGGTTGAGTTCTGTCAGCCTTTCACTATAGGTCAGTTCCCTCGGTTCAGGAACCAGTGTTGTTGCATGTCCCTGGAGGTCTTTTGTACGTGGGTTGTCTCAGTGGGGTTCCAGCCTGGTGTGCCCAGGCTACTGGAGAGTGGATCTTACGGTGATGATTGTTATTAGACCAGTTGCTCACCTCACTATAGAAACACGACTGTTTTAATGTTGTGGGATCAGTCTCGCTCTTTCCCCCCTTTAGTGTCTGTGTTATGTGTTACTTTAGACAGCATCTATTAATAGCATCCACTATTTTATCATTCACATCCACGATCCATCATTCCCCCAGTCATTTTTCCCCTGTGTTTAAAATCCCCGAGTAATGGTAACTGTGTCCTCCATTCACTTGCTACCATGACCGCTCTCTTTGACCGCTTAGCTCCTGGTGTGCTCTTCTCTGGGCCTCCCTAGGGGCTCAATATGACCAATGTTGTTCTCTGTTCTGACCGGGGCAGTGATGTAGTCATGTGGAGTAGCCATAAAAAATCTTCAATACATTTTCGTTAGCAATGCTACTTCCACCCCTCTCTATTTCTCCCTTTAATACCTGACAGCCCTATGGAAAGACTGCATCAGGAATGATTCATGAAATTTATACGTACAGTTGTATCTTCCTGTAACTTTCTCCTGGAGTTTCTCTGATTTGTGCGCTATACCATCCGCATGTACGTGTTTTAGTTGAAATATTGTTCATTACTACTGGTGTGTCCTTGTCCCTGTGGAGTGTTGTGGTCCTGTATGACTGGTGTTGGAGCCTTGCAGTGGTTTTATGCTTATTTGGTTATGGGTTTGTGTTTGTTAGCTGGAAGCCAAGAGCTGTGTGTTGCTGTTTAAGTGTGTGTGTGTGTGTGTGTGTGTGTGTGTGTGTGTGTGTGTGTGTGTGTGTGTGTGTGTGTGTGTGTGTGTGTGTGTGTGTGTGTGTGTTCCTAGCTCCGATGAGCGGAGCACTTTTATAATTGAACATTAATGGCCCACCGCGAGTGTGAATCCTCTCCAGCAGTTATTTAACTAAATGATTTGTTTTCCAAAGCTCTGCCAAGAATTGTGTCAGATGAGTTTGTTAATTAGTGCGACATGACGCCGGAACTCGACCTCTAGCTCACTCTAGCTCACTCAGCACATCTCACCTGGCATTCAACACATCACCTGCTGCTCATCCCTCACTTTATATATTGACCTTCTGCCGGATTCAGCTCACAACAATCGACTAACTCTGTTATGTCTATTTACACACAAAGTGAATCGAGACATCAGGTGTAAGGAGACGTGCTCAGACTTCAAACTCTACCCGGGAGTCGTACCTGTGACCTCCGTTTCGTGTATTCGTGGAATTGTAGTGGGTGAACAACCCTCTCTTCTGGTGTATTGTATTTACATGTTGGCTTCAAGATTTTTAAAGATGGCGGCTGTGAGTGACAGGGTAACCTTGAGACGGTGACTCACCCCAGCGGCCAGACATGTCCTGGGGGGCTACACTCTCCTGCTGGCCAGACATGTCCTGGGGGACTACACTCTCCTGCTGGCCAGACATGGTCTGGGGGGCTACACTCTCCTGCTGGCCAGACATGTCCTGGGGGACTACACTCTCCTGCTGGCCAGACATGGTCTGGGGGGCTATACTCTCCTGCTGGCCAGACATGGTCTGGGGGGCTACACTCTCCTGCTGGCCAGACATGGTCTGGGGGGCTATACTCTCCTGCTGGCCAGACATGGTCTGGGGGGGCTACACTCTCCTGCTGGCCAGACATGTCCTGGGGGGCTACACTCTCCTGCTGGCCAGACATGGTCTGGGGGGCTATACTCTCCTGCTGGCCAGACATGGTCTGGGGGGGCTACACTCTCCTGCTAGCCAGACATGGTCTGGGGGGCTATACTCTCCTGCTGGCCAGACATGGTCTGGGGGGCTATACTCTCCTGCTGGCCAGACATGGTCTGGGGGGCTACACTCTCCTGCTGGCCAGACATGGTCTGGGGGGCTATACTCTCCTGCTGGCCAGACATGGTCTGGGGGGCTATACTCTCCTGCTGGCCAGGCATGGTCTTGGGGGCTACACTCCTGGTCGTCAGGGCTACCACAGACGTCTCAAGGTCAAACACTTACCTAATCCGTTCTTCGACGCAAGTTTCACGTAACAGTCGAGCCGGAGTCGGTGACTCCTGACTCAAGTCTTGGGCTGAGGAGCCAGACGTCGGGGCCTGATGGACTGTCATCCAAGGAACATAATCAGGCTCAGAGACGCGGTTTATACCGCCTCTTCTTTTTCTTCTCATGTGCACATGTGCCGTTAAGGAGCAGCAAAACTAAGATGTGCACTCACCACAGTCCAGGCGATTGATTGATAGCCTTGAGGAGTGTTGAGTCTTGAGAAGAGTTGAGTCTTGAGGAATGTTGAGTCTTGAGAGGTGCTGAGAGCCGGGCGTCTCCCGGAAACCATTGACTTGGCTCCTGGAGGCGCTCGCCAACAACATAGTTAGTCAGAGAGATCTGGCAAAACTATTGATTGCAACGTCTTTCACGCTGATGGAAGGAAATTGTGCTCGCTCACTGACTTTGCACACACACACACACACACACACACACACACACACACACACACACACACACACACACACACACACACACACACACACACACACACACAAGCGATCATTGTTAGTGCTGCTGGAGACTACTAGCTTCTAGCTCAACCGGAAACGACTACTTTCAGTTATACTAGAAACAGTTAGTGGTAGATTTACCGGGAATCCAAGTTCATACATGTGACTACAGTCAAATATATACAAAACCCATATTGCTGGCTTTGTTGATCTTATAGACGTAGCTTTCTATGCTTCTGTGTTCTTGCTATCAGTATTAAGACGAAGAATCGTTACCAAAATTGATGGTAAAGAAACTTGTAATTATTGAAGGATTTATATTCTACAGCGTTTTGTTCCTCTCTGGAACATCTTCAGGTAAAGAATAAATACAACAGGGGCAATTTTGGGTTAAATCCACCTGGAAGTGGTGAAGTTCCAAGGGAGTGAGGGCGAAGAGTCCAAAGAATATGGGGGCCACTCAAGCATAGGTAAGAGGTAGGGAATAACGCAAGAATAAAGGAAAAAAGGGCCATTCAACCATTGTATTTTACGTTGCGTAAAACTCTAGTACTCTGGGTAGGCGGGGGAAACCTCGGTAGAGATGTCGTTATCCGGTGCTGTTTGGCGAGGTCTGGGTCTGAGCATAGGCAAGGTGCTGTTTGGCGAGGTCTGGGTCTGAGCGTAGGCAAGGTGCTGTTTGGTGAGGTCTGGGTCTGAGCGTAGGCAAGGTGCTGTTTGGTGAGGTCTGGGTCTGAGCGTAGGCAAGGTGCTGTTTGGCGAGGTCTGGGTCTGAGCGTAGGCAAGGTGCTGTTTGGCGAGGTCTGGGTCTGAGCGTAGGCAAGGTGCTGTTTGGCGAGGTCTGGGTCTGAGCGTAGGCAAGGTGCTGTTTGGCGAGGTCTGGGTCTGAGCGTAGGCAAGGTGCTGTTTGGTGAGGTCTGGGTCTGAGCGTAGGCAAGGTGCTGTTTGGTGAGGTCTGGGTCTGAGCGCAGGCGAGGTCTGGGTCTGAGCGTAGGCAAGGTGCTGTTTGGTGAGGTCTGGGTCTGATCGTAGGCAAGGTGCTGTTTGGCGAGGTCTGGGTCTGAGCGTAGGCAAGGTGCTGTTTGGTGAGGTCTGGGTCTGAGCGTAGGCAAGGTGCTGTTTGGTGAGGTCTGGGTCTGAGCGCAGGCGAGGTCTGGGTCTGAGCGTAGGCAAGGTGCTGTTTGGTGAGGTCTGGGTCTGAGCGTAGGCAAGGTGCTGTTTGGTGAGGTCTGGGTCTGAGCGTAGGCAAGGTGCTGTTTGGCGAGGTCTGGGTCTGAGCGTAGGCAAGGTGCTGTTTGGCGAGGTCTGGGTCTGAGCGTAGGCAAGGTGCTGTTTGGCGAGGTCTGGGTCTGAGCGTAGGCAAGGTGCTGTTTGGTGAGGTCTGGGTCTGAGCGTAGGCAAGGTGCTGTTTGGCGAGGTCTGGGTCTGAGCGTAGGCAAGGTGCTGTTTGGCGAGGTCTGGGTCTGAGCGTAGGCAAGGTGGTGTTTGGCGAGGTCTGGGTCTGAGCGTAGGCAAGGTGCTGTTTGGTGAGGTCTGGGTCTGAGCGTAGGCAAGGTGCTGTTTGGTGAGGTCTGGGTCTGAGCGCAGGCGAGGTCTGGGTCTGAGCGTAGGCAAGGTGCTGTTTGGCGAGGTCTGGGTCTGAGCGTAGGCAAGGTGCTGTTTGGCGAGGTCTGGGTCTGAGCGTAGGCAAGGAAGCAGAGTTTTTATTCTCTATATTTAAAGTGGGTCTTTTTGTTCTCTGATGTGTATAGCTTACCTTGAGGTTACCTTGAGGTGCTTCCGGGGCTTAGCGTCCCCGCGGCCCGGTCGTCGACCAGGCCTCCTGGTTGCTGGACTGATCAACCAGGCTTGATCATTGCTTCTAGCAATCTAAATCCTTTGGTCAGTGTGTCAAGATTGTCGTATGTTAAACTAGGATATTCCTAGTGAGTGTTGTGTTATGTACACCTTGCGTATGGGTTCTAGGGGCACCAGCTTGTAGATGGCAGGTCAGGCTTCTCGAAAGCTTTATAATGGTCATACCATTACAAGTAGATCAAAGATTACTTCACAGTGACGTGTAAACTGGTATACCCAGTTTACTGTTTGGAGAAGATTATATTGTTAATTGGGGCTGTTTTTTAAGCATTAAATCAGCAGTTTTCTTTTGTTTTATAGCAAATAATGAATTCCAATCTTTGGCCTGTCGGTTTGACTCCATGTGAAGTTATATCTTTAATTATTCTTTCTTCAGTTTTATACTGTGAGTTCTTAGTGAATTTGTAATACAGCTGTATGGGAAGGTTGCTATTGTAGTGGTTGTTCTTGTTGTTCTCTGTTATATAATTTTTTGTAATATCTTCTGATTCGCGTGTTGTGTTTTCTATTCGTGAACCAGTTGTTTATTAATGCTTAAGAGGCTTCTGTCCAGTTCTTTATGTATGTTGTGCGAGTGAGAATCATAGTGAGAATCATTGTCAGAATCATAGTGAGAATCACTGTCAGAATCATAGTGAGAATCATTGTCAGAATCATAGTGAGAATCATATTGAGAATCACTGTCAGAATCATTGTGAGAATCACTGTCAGAATCATAGTGAGAATCACTGTCAGAATCATAGTGAGAATCACTGTCAGAATCATAGTGAGAATCACTGTCAGAATCATAGTGAGAATCACTGTCAGAATCATAGTGAGAATCATAGTGAGAATCACTGTCAGAATCATAGTGAGAATCACTGTCAGAATCATAGTGAGAATCACTGTCAGAATCATAGTGAGAATCATAGTGAGAATCACTGGCAGAATCATAGTGAGAATCACTGTCAGAATCATAGTGAGAATCATAGTGAGAATCACTGTCAGAATCATAGTCAGAATCATAGTGAGAATCACTGTCAGAATCATAGTGAGAATCATTGTCAGAATCATAGTGAGAATCATAGTGAGAATCACTGTCAGAATCATAGTGAGAATCATAGTGAGAATCACTGTCAGAATCATAGTGAGAATCACTGTCAGAATCATAGTCAGAATCATAGTGAGAATCACTGTCAGAATCATAGTGAGAATCACTGTCAGAATCATAGTGAGAATCATAGTGAGAATCACTGTCAGAATCATAGTGAGAATCATAGTGAGAATCACTGTCAGAATCATAGTGAGAATCACTGTCAGAATCATAGTGAGAATCACTGTCAGAATCATAGTGAGAATCACTGGCAGAATCATAGTGAGAATCACTGTCAGAATCATAGTGAGAATCATAGTGAGAATCACTGTCAGAATCATAGTGAGAATCATAGTGAGAATCACTGTCAGAATCATAGTGAGAATCATTGTCAGAATCATAGTGAGAATCACTGTCAGAATCATAGTGAGAATCACTGTCAGAATCATAGTGAGAATCATAGTGAGAATCATAGTGAGAATCATAGTGAGAATCATTGTCAGAATCATAGTGAGAATCACTGTCAGAATCATAGTGAGAATCACTGTCAGAATCATAGTGAGAATCATAGTGAGAATCATAGTGAGAATCATAGTTCATAACAACATAAACTATCTTTCCACAGCTTCAAAGGTTTTCTCAAAGCCAGTGGGAAGCTATAATATATTTTTTTAATTTTCTGAGTGAAGGGGGATAATTGAAGATCAATTATTTATTATAGTATTTGAACACACTATGCACTGATAATTGGAAGAATTAGCAGATTTTTTGTTTAAATCATCATACTATGGCTGTAAAGAGCGAAATCAAGTAAATTAAAACTGAGCCTCTGCCTTTGGAGAAGCCCCACCCCCATTTCTTAAAGCCAATAGGGAAACTATAAAGACTATTGTAGTCTTTAATAAAGTCTATTGTAACGTCTCGTTGACCACTCTGTACAGAGTATGAGTGGTCAACAACGCTCTTAGCTCTGGCACCAATGTCACTGCGAACCTTTATTGCTTTTCAGTTTTGACCTTAGGCTTCACATGGTGTGGATTCTATGAAGGTGCTGCGTATTCCAGTATTGGTATGGATTGTCTCGAAGGAGTCCTAATATAGGTTTCTAAATGATGTTCTTATATACAGGCGATGAGTCACAATAACGTGGCTAAAGTATGATGACCAGACCACACACTAGAAGGTGAAGGGACGACGACGACGTTTCAGTCCGTCCTGGACCATTCTCAAGTCGATTGCAGACCTTCTAGTGTGTGTGGTCTGGTCATCATGTTCTTATATATATATATGTATATATATATATATGTATATATATATATATATATATATATATATATATCTATATATATTTATATATATATATATATATATATATATATATATATATATATATATATATAACTGAAAACTCACACCCCAGAAGTGACTCGAACCCATACTCCCAGAAGCCAAGCAACTGGTATGTACAAGACGCCTTAATCCACTTGACCATCACGACCGGACATAATGAGGTGATAGCCGAGGCTATTTGAACCACCCCACCGCCGGCACTCGGATAGTAATCTTGGGCATAGCATTTTACCAAATCACCTCATTCTTTGGGGCACACGTGAGGAACACAAATGCGAACAAGCCTGAATGGTCCCCAGGACAATATGCAACTGAAAACTCACACCCCAGAAGTGACTCGAACCCATACTCCCAGAAGCCAAGCAACTGGTATGTACAAGACGCCTTAATCCACTTGACCATCACGACCGGACATAATGAGGTGATAGCCGAGGCTATTTGAACCACCCCACCGCCGGCACTCGGATAGTAATCTTGGGCATAGCATTTTACCAAATCACCTCATTCTTTGGGGCACACGTGAGGAACACAAATGCGAACAAGCCTGAATGGTCCCCAGGACAATATGCAACTGAAAACTCACACCCCAGAAGTGACTCGAACCCATACTCCCAGAAGCCAAGCAACTGGTATGTACAAGACGCCTTAATCCACTTGACCATCACGACCGGACATAATGAGGTGATAGCCGAGGCTATTTGAACCACCCCACCGCCGGCACTCGGATAGTAATCTTGGGCATAGCATTTTACCAAATCACCTCATTCTTTGGGGCACACGTGAGGAACACAAATGCGAACAAGCCTGAATGGTCCCCAGGACAATATGCAACTGAAAACTCACACCCCAGAAGTGACTCGAACCCATACTCCCAGAAGCCAAGCAACTGGTATGTACAAGACGCCTTAATCCACTTGACCATCACGACCGGACATAATGAGGTGATAGCCGAGGCTATTTGAACCACCCCACCGCCGGCACTCGGATAGTAATCTTGGGCATAGCATTTTACCAAATCACCTCATTCTTTGGGGCACACGTGAGGAACACAAATGCGAACAAACCTGAATGGTCCCCAGGACAATATGCAACTGAAAACTCACACCCCAGAAGTGACTCGAACCCATACTCCCAGAAGCCAAGCAACTGGTATGTACAAGACGCCTTAATCCACTTGACCATCACGACCGGACATAATGAGGTGATAGCCGAGGCTATTTGAACCACCCCACCGCCGGCACTCGGATAGTAATCTTGGGCATAGCATTTTACCAAATCACCTCATTCTTTGGGGCACACGTGAGGAACACAAATGCGAACAAGCCTGAATGGTCCCCAGGACAATATGCAACTGAAAACTCACACCCCAGAAGTGACTCGAACCCATACTCCCAGAAGCCAAGCAACTGGTATGTACAAGACGCCTTAATCCACTTGACCATCACGACCGGACATAATGAGGTGATAGCCGAGGCTATTTGAACCACCCCACCGCCGGCACTCGGATAGTAATCTTGGGCATAGCATTTTACCAAATCACCTCATTCTTTGGGGCACACGTGAGGAACACAAATGCGAACAAGCCTGAATGGTCCCCAGGACAATATGCAACTGAAAACTCACACCCCAGAAGTGACTCGAACCCATACTCCCAGAAGCCAAGCAACTGGTATGTACAAGACGCCTTAATCCACTTGACCATCACGACCGGACATAATGAGGTGATAGCCGAGGCTATTTGAACCACCCCACCGCCGGCACTCGGATAGTAATCTTGGGCATAGCATTTTACCAAATCACCTCATTCTTTGGGGCACACGTGAGGAACACAAATGCGAACAAGCCTGAATGGTCCCCAGGACAATATGCAACTGAAAACTGCTATGCCCAAGATTACTATCCGAGTGCCGGCGGTGGGGTGGTTCAAATAGCCTCGGCTATCACCTCATTATGTCCGGTCGTGATGGTCAAGTGGATTAAGGCGTCTTGTACATACCAGTTGCTTGGCTTCTGGGAGTATGGGTTCGAGTCACTTCTGGGGTGTGAGTTTTCAGTTGCATATTGTCCTGGGGACCATTCAGGCTTGTTCGCATTTGTGTTCCTCACGTGTGCCCCAAAGAATGAGGTGATTTGGTAAAATGCTATGCCCAAGATTACTATCCGAGTGCCGGCGGTGGGGTGGTTCAAATAGCCTCGGCTATCACCTCATTATGTCCGGTCGTGATGGTCAAGTGGATTAAGGCGTCTTGTACATACCAGTTGCTTGGCTTCTGGGAGTATGGGTTCGAGTCACTTCTGGGGTGTGAGTTTTCAGTTGCATATTGTCCTGGGGACCATTCAGGCTTGTTCGCATATATATATATATATATATATATATATATATATATATATATATATATATATATATATATATATATATATATATATATATATATATATCAGCGTCCTATATGCCGCCGATGGTATCCTGTTTATGTGTGCCTCTGGTCTGAGTGTTGAAGCTATATCCACTCCCAAATCTCTCTCTCCGACTCCTGTTGTTGCCTTTCCCTTATGGTGTAGATCCCTTCTGGTCTCCTCTCTCTCTCCCTCCCTCTCCTATCTTCATTACCTAACGCTGGTTGGGACCGAGTTCCAGGAACGATTTGTTTGGCAGGTCCTGAAGTTTGTCTAGGTCCTCCTGTAACTTTTTTGCAGTCTTCCTCTGTTTTCACATTTATAATTAGCGTTGCATCACCTGCAAGCATTGACATCACGAGCTCACTCCCTAGTATATGTGTATGTAATGTGTGTGTGTGTAAGTTTGTCAGAATATAATCAACAGGCAGCAGAGGAGACATAAGAAGCAGGAGAAAGAGAGACCGACAGAGAAGGGGGTCGACGAGAGAAAGGCGGAAATGTGAGAGAAGAGAGTGTGAGAGACGCGAGAGAGTGTGGGAGAGAGTGAGAGGGAGAGCAGACTAGACAAGTGGCAGACGGTGTCTGGCTGGGTAATGAAAATAGCCTCAGACAGAGACATATTCAGAGGATTGTATCATATAAAAAATACAAAAGTGGCAGTTGTGGTGGTATGAGGGTTGGATAAGTTGGGCAGGAGTTAGGGTGCGGGACTGGAGCGAGCTGGGGGAGAGTCTTAGCTCCTCCCCGGCGAAAGATGTTTAAAGTAGAGTGCCAGAGTCGAGGTCTGGCGGCGGCGGCAGTGAGAAGCGCGGGGCGGTGGGGTGAGGCAGGCGGCGGGTGGATGCGCGGTGAGGCACCAGGGCGCGGTAGTGGGTCCAGCTGACTCACTGGGAAACACCAAGTCGGGGCGCCGCTCTCTCAGTCAACCCCGAGGTCGCCGTTGCTCATCTTCGGCACCACCTCCTCTTCCCCCTCTCGTCCTGCTGAGCGAGGTGGAGCAACACACACCCCGCCCGGCCACCAGGGCAGGCGGAAGCTGCGGGCTACACCCACCCCGACAGCTTTGTGTGTGTGTGAGGCAGTGCACACAGCTCCTGACACACCCCTCCCACCTCGCTCCACCACCACCACCGCTCGCCTACCACACAACAAATTAAGTCTCCTTTATGGGGCCGCTGGACAATATGTTGAAGACAAAATGTTGCAGCATATTGTGAGCTTGTGTATACAAGCTTCAGAAGGATATTCATGTGAGAATCGGCGGCAGCTCACATGGGCGTTGAACCCGGCAGCAGCTTCGAGGGCGCCACTATCGCCACACTTCTTCACCGGACACTATCTGCCAAATAACACGTGACGAGCCATTGAAGAATGTCTACGTTGCTCCAGAATTGCGTTTAGAGATACACATGTGAAGAAAGAATTTTTTTTTGGTGGGGGGGTGGAGGATTCTTTCTGTTGTGTGTGTGTGGGTATGTGTCTTGGGGGATCAGTTCCTGCTGCTGGATATATTGTAGTAAAGTGTACCTAGATGTGTCACTGTGATGCTCACCCATCTCATATCTCAGTCTCAGATCACTGCAGTTGCTAAGGAAATTGTGGATGGCGAGTAAGACCCTGTATGGCCCTGTATGACCCTGTATGGCCCTGTATGACCCTGTATGGCCCTGTATGACCAGGCCATGAAGCAGTGCCTCCTAGGACCTAGTGACGGGTCAGTGGCGCGCGGCACTTCCCTTCGTCAGTGTCCCCCTCACCTAGATACTCGATGCCAGTGATATTAGTGTCTTAATCAAATATTAAAGTGACTGTGATAGTTTTTACCGGAATCTCGGAGAACCAAGTGACTGGTGAGGTGAGTGAAAAAAGATAACATCTTGTCATGACTGTCTCCACCTCACCGTTCCGCCTCATCTTCCACACACTACTGCATCTTGTAACCGGATTCCCACCTCCTGTTTTAATGGCTAACAGGGATTTCTGGCCATTATGACATGTGGAGCAACGAGGTACGAACTAATATTTGACAAGTGAGGTGAAAATTCTGCTGGCGAAGAAGAGAGGTGATGGTGGAAGCCTAGTGCTGAGGGCCCCACAGGAGCCTAGTGCTGAGGGCCCCACAGGAGCCTAGTGCTGAGGGCCCCACAGGAGCCTAGTGCTGAGGGCCCCACAGGAGCCTAGTGCTGAGGGCCCCACAGGAGCCTAGTGCTGAGGGCCCCACAGGAGTGTGGGGCAGGACCCACCATGTGGCCCCCAGCAACAGATGGCCCATCAGCGGTTCCCGTGTGGTCATGACGCGCCTCTCGGCCCCCGGATCACTCCATCAACTGAGAAAAACATTAAGGCTAAGGTATCCATTCGAACAGTTCACGGAGGCCTAGATGACGAAGGTGTTAAGAAGGTGTAATGGCCTGTTTCCCCTTCATGTGTCGGCCGGAAGTCCTAGACGAGGTAGGTTCCCAACAGACTTTCCTCCCCCCCCCCTTAAGACTTTCCCCCTTAAGACTTTTCACCCTTAAGACGTTCCCTCCTCTCCCTTTCTTGCCCCTCCCCCCCCCCGTCTCCCGTGAACCGAGACGCGACATCAGCGAGAACTTACGATAGGATTCTCAGTCTGTCAGAAACCAACATCCACCTGCTCGCACATTTTTTTTTTTGTCTCTTTTTTTTAAATGTTAATGTTTTGCAATATTTTAGTCTTACATTTTACCATTTAGACCATTTAATTCAAGAGTGCCAGGACTAGTTGATAAGATGGCATGGTGTTGCTTGGCTCTGTGTCGTCGGCATCTGTATGATGAGGACTGGTTGTATAAGTTGATGGACTCTACGGGGGTTATCTTCTTGAGGTTATCTTGAGATGATTTCGGGGCTTTAGTGTCCCCGCGGCCCGGTCCTCGACCAGGCCTCCACCCCCAGGAAGCAGCCCGTGACAGCTGACTAACACCCAGGTACCTATTTACTGCTAGGTAACAGGGGCATTCAGGGTGAAAGAAACTTTGCCTATTTGTTTCTGCCTCGTGCGGGAATCGAACCCGCGCCACAGAATTACGAGTCCTGCGCGCTATCCACCAGGCTACGAGGCCCCCCCCCCTCGTAGCCTGGTCACTTAACTTCCTGGTTAAGGGAGTATAAAGTTTATTGAGTTAAGAGGTCGTAAAGCTGACGTACTGGGAGGCTCATATGCTACGAGTCTCTCAGCGCTCAATACATCCCGCAGCACTTCATAAGCGATGAGGAGCTCTCAGAGCACTTTACAGTATGGTATTTATTACTCAGTTCTGGCCTAAAGCCTTCAGACGATGACAGTTCATGATCTGTGCGGAGGGCGCCTGACAGCTGGGTGGACAACGCTTCGGATTCGTAGTCCTGAGGGGTCCGGGTTCGATCCCCGGTGGAGGGGGAGACAAATGGGCAAAAATGTTTCTTTCACCCCTGATGCTCCGGTTACCTAGCAGTAAATAGGTACCTGGGAGTTAGACAGCTGCTACGGGCTGCTTCCTGGGGGTGTGTAACAAAAAAGGAGGCCCGGTCGAGGACCGGGCCGCGGGGACGCTAAGCCCCGAAATCATCTCAAGATAACCTCAAGAGAGGTATGCTGGTGAAGCGCTACCTCCGTGCCCATCACCCAAGATCTTGACTACTATATATATATATATAATATAGTGGAGAGTTTGTCTGGGGCGTTACATCTGTCAAGTGATAACTCAGGCGTCCTAAGGCCAGCTGAGCCTGGAGACAATCATCTGCTTAACAGGTGTGGGCTGGCTGGGTGACAGGTGTGGTACATGCAGCTGGTACCCCCTAATCCCCCCCCCTCCCCCTTGCTCCTCCTCCCCCCACCTGGGGCGAGGCTCCCTTCAGCCGCCCACCTTTGGCCGGAATCTCACGTCTGACGCTTACGCACTCACTCACTCACTCACTCACTCACTCACTCACTCACTCACTCAGTCACTCACTCACTCACTCACTCACTCACTCACTCACTCACTCACTCACTCACTCACTCACTCACTCACTCACTCACTCAGTCACTCACTCAGTCACTCACTCACTCACTCAGTCACTCACTCACTCACTCACTCACTCACTCACTCACTCACTCACTCACTCACTCTCTCACCAAGAGGACAGTACACGGGGAAGGGAAACTGCCTTCTTATAACAACGAGAGGAGACCTGGGAGTGGGCATAACACCAAACCTAACTCCAGAGGCTCACATAAATGCCATAACTATCAGCAACATACTCTACACTAGCAAAAGTTAGAACATCATTCAGGAACCTAAATAAGGAGGCATTTAGATCGCTGTTCATTGCCTACGTGTGACCGGTTTTTAGAGTATACCGCCCCATCGACGAGCCCCCCCCCCCCCATCTAAAGAATTAAATAAGGAAACTTGAAAAGGTTCAGAGGGTTCGTAACAAGGTTTGTCTCGGAAATCGTCTTGAGAAATGGTCCTGGACGGACCGAAACGTCGTCGTCCCTTCACGTTCTAGTGTGTGGTTTGGTCGACTTGTCTCGGAATTGTGAGGGATGGGGTATGAAGTGAGACTGTAGGAACTTAACCTGACGACGCTAGGAAAAAGAAGAGGTAGGAGGGTACATGATAGTGACGTATAAAATACTTAGGGGGGACTGATGGTGGAGACTAAACCACACGCCAGAAAATGAGGAGACGACGACGTTTCGGTCCGTCCTGGACCATTATCAAGTCGATAGTGAAAACAGAGAAAATGTTCACAGTGAATACCAGTAGTACACGAGGATATAGATGGAAGCTTGAAATTCAAATGAGTTAAAGAGATGTTAGAAAGTTTTCCCTGAGCGTAAGAGTAGTGGGAAAATGCAATGGACAAAAGGAGCAAGTTGTAGAAACAAACTCCATTTGTAATTTTAAAGGTAGATAGGATAGGTAAATAGGTCAGAAATCATTGCATTTGACAACCGGCGGATGGAAAACCGGGGTCCAAGAACTCGATTTACCAGATTACCTGTGGTGAGGTAAGAAAACATTTGCTTCAGTTGTTTGTAACTAAGGCTGTTGTCCTAGACTATATCTCACCGTGGATACTAAAAGAGAGAGCGGAGACTCTATACTTAACATAATGGTGTATAACGGGGTCACAGGAAACAGGAGAACTGCCAGAAATTTCGAAGATAGGAGGCACTGAACTACTGGCTAGTACCCCCTAACTTGCATACCATGCAAGGTGATGAAGGGAGGAAATTATCAGTGGAAAGCACCAAGCTATTACGACTGTATAGCACTTGGAAGGAGCCAGGATAAGGATTTGGGATGTGACGGTGGGAAAGCAATGGTTCTCAACCACTTCAACAGTCTGGGATAAAATGTCGACCTGCATGAAACGAGACCGTCGCTCTACCGTCCAGCCCAAATGGTTGGACAAGATGATGGAGAAGATTGTTTGAAAAAACTAGCAAAACATCTAGGGAGTCATCTTGCCTTACAGGTCTAAGAGAATTCTAGGACCAGGCGATAAAAAGTAGGCAATAAAGAGAAGGGTGGGCAGACTGCATATTTTTGGATTGCCAGAAAGCCTTTGACACAGTACCCAATAAGAGACTAGTGCATAAAGTGAAGATGCAGGCGGGAATAGAATGGAAGGTATTGTAGTGGATAACGGAGTATCTAAGCAACAGAAGACAGAGTCTCTGTGAGGGGTGAGATCACAGAGTTGCAAGATGTCTATAGTGGAGTCCCGAAGGGTTCATTTCTTGGACCTATCTTGTTTTTGATATGTGTAAACGATCTTTCATAAGGAATAGACTCCTTACTCTCAATGTTTGCCGATGGTGCAAAAATTGTGAGAAGAATTAAGACCGAGGAAGATAGCAAGAGGCTACAAGATGACCTCGGCAAACTCAAGGGATGGACCAACAACTGACAACTGGAGTTTAACTCAAGAATATGTATCTTAAGTAATGAATCATTAATAATGAATAATAATGAATAATTAATGAATAATGAATTAATAATGAATATTTAATGTACAAGAATGTAACAACTCTTGTATATATCTCAAAAAAAATCCTGGTGGATGGACAGGAAGAGAGACACAAGACACGAAGTCCCTCTTGAAACGGATAGACAGATGGATCTTGGAATTGATATCACACCGAAACTGTCTCCTGAAGCTTATATAAAGAGGATTCCATCAGCGGCGTATGCAAGGCCGACTTTAGAAAATGTGTAAGGAATATTTTAAAACCGTGAATGCCACATATGACAGACCAATCCTGAAGTATCCGGCTCCAGCATGGAGTCCATATACCTAGTTAAGCATAAGACATATTTGAAGAAGGTAATAGCCACGGGATTAGTTCCAGAACTCCGAGGTGTAAATTATGAGGAAGGGCTGCGTGAATTGAACCTCACGTTGCCGGACGACAGAAGAGTTAGGGAGGAGACATGCTTACCATATACAAAATTCTCAAGGGAATTGACAGGATAGATAAAGACAGACTATTTAATACGGGTAGTACTCGCACAAGGAAACACAAGTGGAAAATGCGTACCCAAATGAGCCACAGACACATTAGAAAGAATTTTTGTCCAGTGTCAAGGTTAGTTAGCAAATAGCAAGCATTAGACGGTGATGTGGTGGAGGCTGACCCCATACTCCATACACAGTTACAAATAATAGAACCCAATAGGCTCAGGAAGGGAAGGGAACTATCAGGGGGGGGGGAAGCGCCAAGCCATTACGACTAATCCTTGGAAGGGATTAGGATAAGGATTTGATGATTGACAAGAGAGGTTCAACTAAAGTTTGGCATCATAACAATCTTTCATAGAACAGTATAGCATGTAAGAGTTAGAAAAAAAGATAAAGGGCCATTCGTCATTAGATTATTTCCCAAATTCTTGTCTGATCTTGTGGCAGGGGGACGTGGTGGGGGTGAGACAGGGCAGGGGGACGTGGTGGGGTGAGACAGGGGCAGGGGGACGTGGTGGGGGTGAGACAGGGGCAGGGGGACGTGGTGGGGGTGAGACAGGGGCAGGGGGACGTGGTGGGGGTGAGACAGGGGCAGGGGGACGTGGTGGGGGTGAGACAGGGGCAGGGGGACGTGATGGGGGTGAGACAGGGGCAGGGGGACGTGGTGGGGGGTGAGACAGGGGCAGGGGGACGTGGTGGGGGTGAGACAGGGGCAGGGGGACGTGGTGAGGGTGAGACAGGGGCAGGGGGACGTGGTGGGGGTGAGACAGGGGGCAGGGGGGCGTGGTGGGGGTGAGACAGGGGGCAGGGGGCGTGGTGGGGGTGAGACAGGGGCAGGGGGACGTGGTGGGGGTGAGAACAGGGGCAGGGGGACGTGGTGGGGGTGAGACAGGGGCAGGGGGACGTGGTGGGGGTGAGACAGGGGCAGGGGGACGCGGTGGGGGTGAGACAGGGGCAGGGGGACGTGGTGGGGGTGAGACAGAGGCAGGGGGACGTGGTGGGGGTGAGACAGGGGCAGGGGGACGTGGTGGGGGTGAGACAGGGGCAGGGGGGACGTGGTGGGGGTGAGACAGGGGCAGGGGGACGTGGTGGGGGTGAGACAGAGGCAGGGGGACGTGGTGGGGGTAAGACAGAGGCAGGGGGACGTGGTGGGGGTGAGACAGGGGCAGGGGGATGTGGTGGGGGTGAGACAGAGGCAGGGGGACGTGGTGGGGGTGAGACAGAGGCAGGGGGACGTGGTGGGGGTGAGACAGAGGCAGGGGGACGTGGTGGGGGTGAGACAGGGGCAGGGGGACGTGGTGGGGGTGAGACAGGGGCAGGGGGACGTGGTGGAGGTGAGACAGGGGCAGGGGGACGTAGTGGGGATGAGACAGGGGCAGGGGGACGTGGTGGGGGTGAGACAGAGGCAGGGGGACGTGGTGGGGGTGAGACAGAGGCAGGGGGACGTGGTGGGGGTGAGACAGGGACAGGGGGACGTGATGGGGGTGAGACAGGGACAGGGGGACGTGGTGGGGGTGAGACAGGGGCAGGGGAGGACGTGGTGGGGGGGTGAGACAGGGACAGGGGGACGTGGTGGGGGTGAGACAGGGGCAGGGGGACGTGGTGGGGGTGAGACAGGGGCAGGGGAGGACGTGGTGGGGGGTGAGACAGGGGCAGGAGGACGTGGTGGGGGGTGAGACAGGGACATTTCTTCACACCCATCTCTTGAATGGGCTCATTTTGGCCTCTTTACCTCTTCCTTGAATCTTGTTTAAAAACAAATGGAATTCTCCCTGCTTTATTATCACCTTTGAGAGTTATGACACAGCTCTCTCTCTCTCTCTCTCTCTCTCCTCTCCTCTCTCCTCTCTCTCTCTCTCTCTCTCTCTCTCTCTCTCTCTCTCTCTCTCTCTCTCTCTCTCTCTCTCTGTCTTAGCTTTCCTGTCTTTCTCAACAATTCATCTCCCACTTTTAGCTTTTTTGTAGGTCTCTCCTTCCCGTATTATATTCTGTCGTTCCTCTGTGTTATTGTGTCGTACTTCGCTGTGTCAAGTGTCGTATTTGCTGTAACTTGTGTTGTGTTGTGTCGTATGTACTGTGTCTCACGTGTTGTGTCATGTATGTGCCGTGTTGTGTCGTGTGTAATGTGTCGGGTGTGTTGTGTCATGTGAGATATATCGCGTGCCTTTTTTTGGTGCGTGTATAAAATAGTAACCCCGTGCATAATCTCATAGAAAATGTATTCCGTGTCATGAAAGTTTCATCAAAAGGTTTATTTGAGTGATGAGAGCGCTGCGCCCTCTCCCGGCGCGCCCTGGAGCTTTCTGATGCTCCCAGGAGCTTTCTGATGCTCCCAGGAACTCTCTGGTGTTCCCCGGAGCTTAACGGTGCTCCCCGGTGCTCTCATGTGTTCCCCGGAGCTCCTCGGTGTTCCCGGGAACGTGTAGCAGCCTTTGTGAACCACCAATTTGGCTCCAACGCGAAAATAGTCAAGGTATTTTAGCGTGTGATGGACGAGTGTCCCCGCCATGTTGCAACAATAATCCGCTAGAGAAAGTTATTATTTATGTTGTGGTTTGTGGTGGTGGCAGAGGGCGCAGCGCCCCTGGCGGCAGATGGTGCAGCGCCCCTGGCGGCAGATGGTGCTACTCTTATAGCTGCTGCTGCTGTTGCTGCTGCTTCTGGTGCTACTGCTGTTGCTGCTGCTGCTGTTGCTACTGCTGTTGCTACTGCTACTGTTGAGAAACTCAGTAAGAGCCATGAGGAAGATACGAACCTGCACACTGGGTACCCCTCCTCAAGCACTCGCCATGAACCACTAAGCCACGAGAAGCTTAAAAACAATGTAACCTGGGATTCAGCTGAATCCTCTACGGTTCCTGAGGCATATATTCTGATCCCAAATTAGGGCTTTACACCGTGCCCGCCTGCACTCTGACTGTCACTAATAGGTAAATACTGATAGGTACGTACTTCTACAGCTGCTGCTACTGCTACTGATTCTCGAGGTACCTACAGAGCCTCTTGAAGAATTTAAAAAAGGTCCTGTAAGTGCCCCGACAAGGAGCTCCTTGTCAAGGTACGTAAATGAGCTCCTTCTCAAGGCACGTAAATGAGCTCCTTCTCAAGGCACGTAAATGAGTTGCTTGTCAAGGCACGTAAAGGAGTTGCTTGTCAAGGCACGTAAAGAAGTTGCTTGTCAAGGCACGTAAGGAGCTCCTGGTCGAGGCAGGCCAGGATTATCCTTGCCTACTGCGTCAGACGCATTTTAAAATGTGTGAACTCCGGAATATTTCCAAACCAAGATGTAGACCATTGTGGGAGCTGCTTGTGGTAGTAATATTTTAGAAAAGTATATACAGAAAAGTAAAGTTTTACAGCGAAGTTGGCAGGAGAAATATATATATGTGACTTGTGCTAAAATTCATACATGACTTATATTCTGCACCAGTTTTATATAGGGCTTAGTCATCATGATGTTGTAGAGTATGTTGTGAAGAGTTGTGATGAGATGATCAAACCTCAGCTATAGTGACCTCAGATATAGCGATCAAACCTCATCTATAGTCACCAGACTTCACTAATGGCGACCAGACCCCACTAATAGCGACCAGCCCCCATCTATGGAGACCAGACCCCTCTTATAGTGGCCAGACCCCCCCCCCCATTTCTATCGACGCGACCCCCATTTTAAGATAATAGACCCCTTCCAACAGCACCAGTAATTGTGACACCTGAAGTTCCAACAGAATCAGTAAACCATTCCAATTGCTCAATCTCATCTTCATATTTTTATTCCCCTCATCTTTATTTCTCATCTTTATATTATTATTATTTTATAATTAATATTCATAAAATATTCTATTATTATTTTTTTTATCTTTCACATCATTTGTGCTTGTGTTTGCTTCTGGTTCCATTAAACTTTTGTAGGTTTGGGAATCGATGCATTTTCTGCTTTGTTTACAAACTTTCTCCGTTTTCTGTGACACATCAGCGTTGTTAGGGGAAACTATCTTTTTAGAGGGTATGGGTCAACTGCTACCCCCAAGACTGGTCAATAAAGCTCATTATTTGTTTGATATAATATATATATATATAATACCTATCAATCTCTGGAAGGTTGTTAAGGTTATTGATAAGGCATAGACCGTGTAGGAACATTTTGAGCGACAGTCTTTTGTCTAGGTTACTGAGGTGAATTGGAGCGGTTCCTCCCACTCTCCGGAGATGACGCCTGACCCGCCCTCACTTGTCACCGGACAATCATAAACGCCCGCCAATTTTGTGGCTTTTTGTCTAGATTTCATAGTTTTCTGCGTTATTCTCCTTTATCGTGTGTGTGTGTGTACTCACCTACTTGTGCTTGCGTGGATTAAGCTCTGGCTCTTAAGTCCCGCCTCTCAACTGATGTACAGATTCCTGAGCCTACTGGGCTCTATCATATCTACATTTGAAACTGTGTATCGAGTCAGCCTCCACCACATCACTGCCTAGTGTATTACATCTGTTAACTACTCTGACACTGAAAACATTCTTTCTAATGTCTCTGTGGCTCATTTGAGTGCTCAGTTTCCACCTGTGTCCCCTTGTTCGTGTTCCACTCGTGCTAGTTTGGTTTGGTTCACCCTGTCTATTCCCCTCAGAATTTTGTAGGTGGTTATCATGTCTCCCCTTACTCTTCTGTTGTTTTTTTTCTTCTACTCGTCTGTGTGTGCTTGCGGGGGTTGAGCTTTGCTCTTTTGGCCCGCCTCTCAACTGTCAATCAATCAACTGTTACTACTAATTTTTTTACACACACACACACACACACACTCACTCTCACACACACACACACACACACACACTCACTCTCACACCCAGGAAGCAGCTCCGTAACAGCTGTCTAACACCCAGGTACCTATTACTGCTAGGTAACAGGGGGCATTCAGGGTGAAAAAAAACTTTGCCCTCTTATTTCTGCCTAGTCCGGGAATCGAACCCGGGCCTCAGAATTACGAGCCCTGCGCGCTGTCCACTCAGCTACCAGACTCCCCCTCCCCCGTGTGCGTGCGTGCGTGCAGGCTGCAGTGTATAAGTGTTCGTACTTGGAATGACGACATTGTCCTCTCTCTTCGCTTATTTTATATCTTCTTCTTCTTCTCTCCCTCTACCTTTCTTCCCATCTTTTCTTTGACTCGCTCCTTCCCTTTGCTTTCTCTCTTCCTCCCTCTCTTCCTCCTTGATATATTGTGCTGGCTGGACCGAGCCTGAGGGGCGGGCGGCGCTGTACAGGTTGAGGAAGACTGAAGGTTTCACCATTCTCACTCGTGTGGGATATTGGTTGGTGGGTCAACCTGACGCGGTCCCCCCCTTCCCCCTCTCTCTCCTCTCTCTCTCTCTTCTCTCTCTCTCTCTCTCTCTCTCTCTCTCTCTCTCTTTCTCTGTCTGTCTGTCTGTCTCTTTCTCTGTCTGTCTGTCTGTCTCTGTTTCTGTCTGTCTCTCTCTCTCTCTCTCTCTCTCTCTCTCTCTCTCTCTCTCTCTCCTCTCTCTCTCTCTCTCTCTCTCTCTCTCTCTCTACTCTCTCTCTCTCTCTCTTTCTCTGTCTGTCTGTCTGTCTCTGTTTCTGTCTGTCTCTCTCTCTCTCTCTCTCCTCTCTCTCTCTCTCTCTCTCTCTCTCTCTCTCTCTCTCTCTCTCTCTCTCTCTCTCTCTCTCTTTCTCTCTCTGTCTCTCTCTCTGTCTCTCTGTCTCTCTCTCTCTCTCTCTCTCTCTCTTTTTTTTTTTTTTTTTTTTTTTTTTTTTTTTTAAAACTAAGACTAGGATTCATAAGGGATGCCTAATAACATACCTAGTGAAACTGCAAGCAAGAGCTGTTATCCTACCTCAGCTCATCTGAAGCCTACACCTAGAAACTCATTTATTACATAAGAGTATACTTTGAAACTAACACAATGGGAACTATCATATATTAACTTATGTAAGCTAAGTTGAAACCTACTCCTAGATGCCCATTTATTTCATGAGCCTGGTATTTTTTGCTTTAGAAGGAATAGCCTTTATTCATTAAAAAACATTAAGTAACAATCATATAAGGAACAGGATGATCTTGTAGCCAGCTGTGTGCCAGAGTCTTCAATGTGAACAGTTGACCTGATCTCCCGTGTATCAATCTGTTGATGCGAACAAGTTCCAGATGCGAGTAAGTCTCGGAAGGAATGAACGCTGATGGAGTGATGTTCTTGAGAATGGCACTTCCAGCATGAGACTGTTGAAGGTTGAGAGCCTAGTGTTACGAGTGGGAACTACTGGTACTCCACGGAGTTGGGGCCAAGTGCGGAACTTTGAGGATGTTGGCCTTGTACATAACAGTAAGACCAACAACGTCCCGACGGTGTTGCAGGCTCTGATGTTCAGACCGTTCCCACCAGACTTGGTCAAGACTAGATATAAGCCTTCTAGCCCGTCTCTCCACTTTGTCCAACAGTCTGACGAAAGATGGGGGGCAGGCAATCCAGGAAAGGGGTGCATACTCAAGATGGGAGCGAACTTGTGCTTCATATAAGGTTTTGCATCCCTTGCTGTCAAGAAGATATGAGATGCGCCGTAGTGCTGTAAGTTTCCTGGCTGCCTTTTTAGCTAAGTTTTACCACATGGCTCTTCATTGTCATTGAAGAGTCGAACTTCATTCCCAAGATGTCAAATTCTTCTGTGAACTCTAGGGATTTGCCACCCATTTGCAGTTCTGTCCGATTCGCCATGTGCAGTCTAGTTATCATCATCGCTTGAGTCTTCTCAGCCGCAAATGTGACCTGCCATCTCCTACCCCAGGTAGAAATTGCTGAAAGTTTGTGATTAATGATTCTTGCAGCAGTTAGCATTTCCTCCTTTCTGTATGTAAAGGTTAGAGTACAGTCATCAGCATAGGCTTGAGCTTCAGGAATGAGATGAAGAAGATCGTTGAAATAAACATTCCACAGCAGAGGGCCAAGCACACTACCCTGTGGAACGCTGGCACCAATTGAGTGGCTATCGGATTCTGCTCCATTGAGGACCACCCTTAGAGTCCGTTCTTGAAGGTAGTCTTTTAATAACACTAAGATGGAGCCTGCAATGCCTAAAGCTTGAAGCTTCACTGCTAATCCAGAGTGCCAGACCCGATCAAAGGCTCCTGCTATATCTAGAGCAACAACACAGCTGATCTTGGACTCATCCAGTGACTGATGCCACTTAGAGGAGAGATTTAGCAAAAGATCAGCAGCAGATCGGCCTTTCTAAAACCATACTGTCGATCACAAATTAGCCGATGACGGTCAAAAAATGATGTCATTTGCTGAGCAATTAATGATTCTAGGATCTTGCCAGTAATGGAAAGCAGTGACACAGGTCTGTAGTTACCAACTACTGAGCGGCTCTTCTTTTTGTGCACTGGAACAACGTCTGCCTTCTTCCATAAGGAGGGCCAAATTCCTTGAACTAGGCACAGTTGGAAGAGGCGCGTGAGAGGTGGAGCCAACAGGTCAGCGCAGCAGCGTAGTAGTCTTGGACTGACCTTATCTGGCCCCACAGCTTTGCTTGTGTCTAGCGTGTTAAGGAGATGGAGAACTTCAGCCTGATTTATAACCACTTCAGTCAACTTAGACACAGTGCATGGGGCAAGATGTGTAGGCTGACGTTCAGGATCAGGGACCTGCATCTTGGAAGCAAAGTGGTTTGCCAGTAAATCAGCCTTCTCCTGATTGCTGGTTGCCACAGTACCATCTTCTCTGTTTAGAGGTGGGATTGTGTCCTCAGATGAGTACCCCTGCCGATCCTTCACCAGGGACCACCAGACCTTGGATCCAACCCTTCCAGATGCAAGTTTTCTTCGAGTTTTCGGATTCCCATCTGGATATAGCCCACTTTTGAACTTCTTTCATTATTCGACAAGATTGTCTATGAATGTTTCTGTTATGAGCAGAGGGATGCCGTTTAAATCTCCTCCAGGCCTTGTTTTTGGCTTCAGCTGCCATCCGGCACCGATATCCAAACCAAGGCTGATCAGTGGGCTTGGTCACATACTGCCGGTGAGGGATATGCCTATACTGGAGGTCCAGTATATGACTGGTGAAAGCGTTTACTTGGCTGTTCACGTCCCCCTGGAGCAAGGCATGCCAATCAGTTACTTCAAGCTCTGAACGTAGGGCTGGCCAGTTCCCTCTGTCCCATAGCCAGGTAGTACGAACAGATTCTTCACCTCGATCTGTCGGGATAGCCAGTGTAGTAAAGACAGCCTGGTGGTCCGAAGAACCAACATATCCCAGAGGTCTGCAATTAACAATATTTGCAGGAAGGTCAGTTACGACAGGATCAAGGGACGAGCCTGATATGTGGGTAGGAAAACTCACAAAATTTTCAAGGTTAAAAACTGCTAAGAGTTCATCAAAATCCCTCTGTATAAGATACTGGTTGAGGTCACCTACAATTATAATGTGCTGACAGTTGTGCTGCATTAGCAGGGAGTCTAGGTTGTCCATCAGGAAGGTGATTGGAGAAGCACCCTGCCATTGAGGTCTGTACATTGCACATAAGAGAATTGAGGTACCTGGATTTAAGCATACTTTGAAGAACATAATTTCAAGATGACCAGGAATGACCACATCAATGTGTTGTGCATACACAGATTTGCTGGTGCACACTGCAACACCCCCTCCTTGACCCTGCCTATCTCGGCGCAACCATGAGGTATAACCGGCAATTGTTGCAAAGTTCTCAGGGGTCCTGTCATCTAGAAATGTTTCTAGCACAACAACCACATCAGGACGATGAGTGTTCACAAAGCTGTGTGTGAGATCGCCAACATTGGTCATGAAGCCCCTAATGTTGGCAGACAATATGCTGATCGATTGACTCCTCATCTCTGCAAGTTGTTTGAGAATTCAACTGTGTATGGAGGCAGACTTCGTTGCTGCTGTGCTGGTGGAGTGTAAATCTGCTGAGCTGAATAAGGCACAACGACACCTTCAGGGATTGGGTATGGATAGTAAGGGTGCTGACGAGTAAGAGTATGCACCAAGTCTGAGTATTTCTGAGATTGATCTGTGATTAGATCTCTAAACATTTGTTCCTGTCTATCCAGGACCCTTTTGGTACGACAAGTGTCCAGTTGATGACCTGTTCGGTGGCAGTAATTACATCTGAGATCTCTTCGACACGTATCAGCTGTATGCCCCCTGCGATTGCATTTAGAGCAGGGGCTTACTTTAAGCCACTGATTCAGGTGATGAGACCAATGCTGAGTGTGTTGCTGTGTTGTTGTTCAGGGCCTTGTTGAGGTAGGTGATGTAGTGCCTGGTTATGGTTATGTTGTGGCTGAGGGTGTGGAGGCCGGTGTTGTTGTTGTTCCGTGCCTTGTTGAGGTTGGTGATGCAGTGCCTGGTTATGTTGTTGCTGAGGGTGTGGAGGCCTGTGTTGTTGTTGTTCAGGGTCTTGTTGAGGTTGGTGATGCAGTGCCTGGTTATGTTGTTGCTGAGGGTGTGGAGGCCGGTGGTGGTGTTGTTCAGGGTCTTGTTGAGGTTGGTGATGCAATACCTGATTATGGTTATGTTGTAGCTGAGGTGTGAAGGCCGAGAACGCTGAGAAGGACGGATATGTCTTCGACCAATCCTTCTAGGCCTTCGTTGACTAGTTGAGTTTTGATTTGGCCCTTGTACTGGTACAGTGGGCACCGCGTGATTGACAGTTGTAGATGTCGGTACCAGTGTGTCAGAATTAGCAGGAGTGGAAGTCACACTGGGTATTGTATTTAAACTACTGTGCGTTTCCACAGTTGGTGTGACAGAAGGTGTTGGTTGCAACAAAGATGTGTCTGGAAGACCTGCAGATGGATTTGCAGATTCGGAGTTGTGGTTCAAAGCTTCCTGTGAGGCTTTATGTTGGATGGAGTCCCACCAAGCTTTAGCCTCGGAGTTACTAGCAATGTGATTAGACCAGCAACTGTCAACCTCGGCACTTTGTGCAGAGCAGCTTTGTGTCTGCTGTTGATACTGTGTTCTGATTTTCACACACTGCCTTGAAGGAGTCAATGAGCCCAGAATGTCAATTAGAGCCTCCCTATGTTGGAGAAACTTCTGGGAGAGTTTGTAAAACTGAATAAACGCAGCCTGTTGATCAGGAGATGTGTCAGCTAGGAAGGAATTTGTCAGGTCATGCTGTGGTGCAAAGTCAGTTTTCCGTGTCGTACTCCACAGGATCAGCAATTCCCCGCTGGGTCCTGAGATCTGGCACTTGAGTACAACAGAAGTCAGAGTCGGTCTTGCACTGTGTATGACAGATGTTAAGACAATTATCCTCCTTGCACTGAACAAACTCTTTTTTCCTTGTAGTATACCCACAAACACAACAGAAATATTGTGGAAGATATCCAGACACAGATCTAGGTTTCAAGATCTTAATATGATTCGACATAGCTACGCCAGAAACAAAAGTCACTCTAGGCAAGCACAGAGACACCTGGTAGCGAGAGAGAGGCCATGTCAGCTGACCTGACCGTTGGGACTCGGCGGGGGGGGAGGAGCGATGCCGGCGGCAGCCTGCCCGCGCCTGGCTCAATCTAGTCCTCCCTGTAAACACGCACCACAAAATCACTAAAATCACGAAGGTTACACGGTTTTCACTGTCAGAACACTATCCACAGCGATCACTGAGTATTCACACACGTCACACGCTAAGCTCAGTTTCCAGCGAGCTGATAACTCCGAAATTTTTCAAAAAAACAACAGCGCCAAGAAGCCGCACAACCTCCCCCTTCTGAGTCAACTCTCTCTCTCTCTCTCTCTCTCTCTCTTCTCTCTCTCTCTCTCTCTCTCTCT
>NC_091186.1:24025407-24050407 GCF_040958095.1 Procambarus clarkii
TCTCTCCTCTACCTTTCTCCCTCTTTCTTTGACTCGCTCTTCCCTTTGCTTTCTCTCTCTCTCCCTCTTCCTCCTTCTCCTCTCCCTCCCTTCTTCTTCTCTCTCTTCCCCTCTCTTCCTCTTCTCTCTCTCTCTCTCTCTCTCTCTCTCTCTCTCTCTCTCCTCTCTCTCTCTCTCTTCTTCTTCTTCTCTCTCTTCTCTTCTTCTCTTCTCTCTTCTTCTCTCTCTCTCTCTCCTCTCTCTCTCTCTCTCTCTCTCTCTCTCTCTCTCTCTCTCTCTCTCTCTCTCTCTCTCTCTCTCTCTCTCTCTCTCTCTCTCTCTCTCTCTCTCTCTCTCTCTCTCTCTCTCTCTCTCTCTCTCTCTCTCTCTCTCTCTCTCTCTCTCTCTCTCTCTCTCTCTCTCTCTCTCTCTCTCTCTCTCTCTCTCTCTCTCTCTCTCTCTCTCTCTCTCTCTCTCTCTCTCTCTCTCTCTCTCTCTTCTCTCTCTCTCTCTCTCTCTTTTTTTTTTTTTTTTTTTTTTTTTTTAAACTAAGACTAGGATTCATAAGGGATGCCTAATAACATACCTAGTGAAACTGCAAGCAAGAGCTGTTATCCTACCTCAGCTCATCTGAAGCCTACACCTAGAAACTCATTTATTACATAAGAGTATACTTTGAAACTAACACAATGGGAACTATCATATATTAACTTATGTAAGCTAAGTTGAAACCTACTCCTAGATGCCCATTTATTTCATGAGCCTGGTATTTTTTGCTTTAGAAGGAATAGCCTTTATTCATTAAAAAACATTAAGTAACAATCATATAAGGAACAGGATGATCTTGTAGCCAGCTGTGTGCCAGAGTCTTCATGTGAACAGTTGACCTGATCTCCCGTGTATCAATCTGTTGAGCGAACAAGTTCCAGATGCGAGTAAGTCTCGGAAGGAATGAACGCTGATGGAGTGATGTTCTTGAGAATGGCACTTCCAGCATGAGACTGTTGAAGGTTGAGAGCCTAGTGTTACGAGTGGGAACTACTGGTACTCCACGGAGTTGGGCCAAGTGCGGAACTTTGAGGATGTTGGCCTTGTACATAACAGTAAGACCAACAACGTCCCGACGGTGTTGCAGGCTCTGATGTTCAGACCGTTCCCACCAGACTTGGTCAAGACTAGATATAAGCCTTCTAGCCCGTCTCTCCACTTTGTCCAACAGTCTGACGAAAGATGGGGGGCAGGCAATCCAGGAAAGGGGTGCATACTCAAGATGGGAGCGAACTTGAGCTTCATATAAGGTTTTGCATCCCTTGCTGTCAAGAAGATATGAGATGCGCCGTAGTGCTGTAAGTTTCCTGGCTGCCTTTTTAGCTAGTTTACCACATGGCTCTTCATTGTCATTGAAGAGTCGAACTTCATTCCCAAGATGTCAAATTCTTCTGTGAACTCTAGGGATTTGCCACCCATTTGCAGTTCTGTCCGATTCGCCATGTGCAGTCTAGTTATCATCATCGCTTGAGTCTTCTCAGCCGCAAATGTGACCTGCCATCTCCTACCCCAGGTAGAAATTGCTGAAAGTTTGTGATTAATGATTCTTGCAGCAGTTAGCATTTCCTCCTTTCTGTATGTAAAGGTTAGAGTACAGTCATCAGCATAGGCTTGAGCTTCAGGAATGAGATGAAGAAGATCGTTGAAATAAACATTCCACAGCAGAGGGCCAAGCACACTACCCTGTGGAACGCTGGCACCAATTGAGTGGCTATCGGATTCTGCTCCATTGAGGACCACCCTTAGAGTCCGTTCTTGAAGGTAGTCTTTTAATAACACTAAGATGGAGCCTGCAATGCCTAAAGCTTGAAGCTTCACTGCTAGTCCAGAGTGCCAGACCCGATCAAAGGCTCCTGCTATATCTAGAGCAACAACACAGCTGATCTTGGACTCATCCAGTGACTGATGCCACTTAGAGGAGAGATTTAGCAAAAGATCAGCAGCAGATCGGCCTTTTCTAAAACCATACTGTCGATCACAAATTAGCCGATGACGGTCAAAAAATGATGTCATTTGCTGAGCAATTAATGATTCTAGGATCTTGCCAGTAATGGAAAGCAGTGACACAGGTCTGTAGTTACCAACTACTGAGCGGCTCTTCTTTTTGTGCACTGGAACAACGTCTGCCTTCTTCCATAAGGAGGGCCAAATTCCTTGAACTAGGCACAGTTGGAAGAGGCGCGTGAGAGGTGGAGCCAACAGGTCAGCGCAGCAGCGTAGTAGTCTTGGACTGACCTTATCTGGCCCCACAGCTTTGCTTGTGTCTAGCGTGTTAAGGAGATGGAGAACTTCAGCCTGATTTATAACCACTTCAGTCAACTTAGACACAGTGCATGGGGCAAGATGTGGAGGCTGACGTTCAGGATCAGGGACCTGCATCTTGGAAGCAAAGTGGTTTGCCAGTAAATCAGCCTTCTCCTGATTGCTGGTTGCCACAGTACCATCTTCTCTGTTTAGAGGTGGGATTGTGTCCTCAGATGAGTACCCCTGCCGATCCTTCACCAGGGACCACCAGACCTTGGATCCAACCCTTCCAGATGCAAGTTTTCTTCGAGTTTCGGATTCCCATCTGGATATAGCCCACTTTTGAACTTCTTTCATTATTCGACAAGATTGTCTATGAATGTTTCTGTTATGAGCAGAGGGATGCCGTTTAAATCTCCTCCAGGCCTTGTTTTTGGCTTCAGCTGCCATCCGGCACCGATATCCAAACCAAGGCTGATCAGTGGGCTTGGTCACATACTGCCGGTGAGGGATATGCCTATACTGGAGGTCCAGTATATGACTGGTGAAAGCGTTTACTTGGCTGTTCACGTCCCCCTGGAGCAAGGCATGCCAATCAGTTACTTCAAGCTCTGAACGTAGGGCTGGCCAGTTCCCTCTGTCCCATAGCCAGGTAGTACGAACAGATTCTTCACCTCGATCTGTCGGGATAGCCAGTGTAGTAAAGACAGCCTGGTGGTCTGAAGAACCAACATATCCCAGAGGTCTGCAATTAACAATATTTGCAGGAAGGTCAGTTACGACAGGATCAAGGGACGAGCCTGATATGTGGGTAGGAAAACTCACAAAATTTTCAAGGTTAAAAACTGCTAAGAGTTCATCAAAATCCCTCTGTATAAGATACTGGTTGAGGTCACCTACAATTATAATGTGCTGACAGTTGTGCTGCATTAGCAGGGAGTCTAGGTTGTCCATCAGGAAGGTGATTGGAGAAGCACCCTGCCATTGAGGTCTGTACATTGCACATAAGAGAATTGAGGTACCTGGATTTAAGCATACTTTGAAGAACATAATTTCAAGATGACCAGGAATGACCACATCAATGTGTTGTGCATACACAGATTTGCTGGTGCACACTGCAACACCCCCTCCTTGACCCTGCCTATCTCGGCGCAACCATGAGGTATAACCGGCAATTGTTGCAAAGTTCTCAGGGGTCCTGTCATTAGAAATGTTTCTAGCACAACAACCACATCAGGACGATGAGTGTTCACAAAGCTGTGTGTGAGATCGCCAACTTGGTCATGAAGCCCCTAATGTTGGCAGACAATATGCTGATCGATTGACTCCTCATCTCTGCAAGTTGTTTGAGAATTCAACTGCTGTGTATGGAGGCAGACTTCGTTGCTGCTGTGCTGGTGGAGTGTAAATCTGCTGAGCTGAATAAGGCACAACGACACTTCAGGGATTGGGTATGGATAGTAGGGTGCTGACGAGTAAGAGTATGCACCAAGTCTGAGTATTTCTGAGATTGATCTGTGATTAGATCTCTAAACATTTGTTCCTGTCTATCCAGGACCCTTTTGGTACGACAACGTGTCCAGTTGATGACCTGTTCGGTGGCAGTAATTACATCTGAGATCTCTTCGACACGTATCAGCTGTATGCCCCCGCGGATTGCATTTAGAGCAGGGGCTTACTTTAAGCCACTGATTCAGGTGATGAGACCAATGCTGAGTGTGTTGCTGGTGTTGTTGTTCAGGGCCTTGTTGAGGTAGGTGATGTAGTGCCTGGTTATGGTTATGTTGTGGCTGAGGGTGTGGAGGCCGGTGTTGTGTTGTTCCGTGCCTTGTTGAGGTTGGTGATGCAGTGCTGGTTATGTGTTGCTGAGGGTGTGGAGGCCTGTGTTGTTGTTGTTCAGGGTCTTGTTGAGGTTGGTGATGCAGTGCCTGGTTATGTGTTGCTGAGGGTGTGGAGGCCGGTGGTGGTGTTGTTCAGGGTCTTGTTGAGGTTGGTGATGCAATACCTGATTATGGTTATGTTGTAGCTGAGGGTGTGAAGGCCGAGAACGCTGAGAAGGACGGATATGTCTTCGACCAATCCTTCTAGGCCTTCGTTGACTAGTTGAGTTTTGATTTGGCCCTTGTACTGGTACAGTGGGCACCGCGTGATTGACAGTTGTAGATGTCGGTACCAGGTGTCAGAATTAGCAGGAGTGGAAGTCACACTGGGTATTGTATTTAAACTACTGTGCGTTTCCACAGTTGGTGTGACAGAAGGTGTTGGTTGCAACAAAGATGTGTCTGGAAGACCTGCAGATGGATTTGCAGATTCGGAGTTAGGGGTCAAAGCTTCCTGTGAGGCTTTATGTTTGGATGGAAGTCCCACCAAGCTTTAGCCTCGGAGTTACTAGCAATGTGATTAGACCAGCAACTGTCAACCTCGGCCACTTGTGCAGAGCAGCTTGTGTCTGCTGTTGATACTGTGTTCTGATTTTCACACACTGCCTTGAAGGAGTCAATGAGCCCCAGAATGTCAATTAGAGCCTCCCTATGTTGGAGAAACTTCTGGGGAGAGTTTGTAAAACTGAATAAACGCAGCCTGTTGATCAGGAGATGTGTCAGCTAGGAAGGAATTTGTCAGGTCATGCTGTGGTGCAAAGTCAGTTTCCGTGTCGTACTCCACAGGATCAGCAATTCCCCGCTGGGTCCTGAGATCTGGCACTTGAGTACAAACAGAAGTCCAGAGTCGGTCTTGCACTGTGTATGACAGATGTTAAGACAATTATCCTCCTTGCACTGAACAAACTCTTTTTTCCTTGTAGTATACCCACAAACACAACAGAAATATTGTGGAAGATATCCAGACACAGATCTAGGTTTCAAGATCTTAATATGATTCGACATAGCTACGCCCAGAAAAAAAAGTCACTCTAGGCAAGCACAGAGACACCTGGCAGCGAGAGAGAGGCCAGTCAGCTGACCTGACCGTTGGGACTCGGCGGGGGGGGAGGAGCGATGCCGGCGGCAGCCTGCCCGCGCCTGGCTCAATCTAGTCCTCCCTGGTAAACACGCACCACAAAATCACTAAAATCACGAAGGTTACACGGTTTTCACTGTCAGAACACTATCCACAGCGATCACTGAGTATTCACACACGTCACACGCTAAGCTCAGTTTCCAGCGAGCTGATAAACTCCGAAATTTTTCAAAAAAACAACAGCGCCAAGAAGCCGCACAACCTCCCCCTTCTGAGTCAACTCTCTCTCTCTCTCCTCTCTCTCTCTCTCTCTCTCTCTCTCTCTCTCTCTCTCTCTTTCTCTGTCTCTCTCTCTCTCTCTCTCCTCTCTCTCCTCTCTCTCTCTCTCTCTCTCTCTCTCTCTCTCTCTCTCTCTCTCTTTCTCTGTCTATCTCTCTCTCTCTCTCTCTCTTCTCTCTCTCTCTCTCTCTCTCTCTCTCTCTCTCTCTCTCTCTCTCTCTCTCTCTCACTCTCTCTCTCTCTCTCTCTCTCTCTCTCTCTTGTGGTCTTCGCAAGGGATGGCCTCCTGCATCTAGGAAGCGCATGGTCACAGCAGGATTGGAAAAATAAAGTGATTGAGCAGTTAGACTAAACAGAATATTTTTTTAAATTTTGCCCCGAGGGGCGAGTTTATTGGGCAGCGCCACTCATCTTGTGAGTGGACACACCGCCATAGCAGTATGTACAACACTCCCCAATAGGAAGAAAACCCGCTGGGTTGTTAAACAGAAGATGAAGGAACCTAACGTAAAGCGAGCAAATTCGTGAGGCCCTGAACACCAGGCAGAACCCATAAACACCGTCCAGGGATAAGGGAAGCTGACACCCCTTAGATGAGTAACCGGGAAGCAGGGAAGTTATAAGAGGATAGTTAAAGATGCTGCTTGAGACCCATAGCTCATGACAACATTTCCGGTCATGTACGCTAAAGAAGGCTCGCTCCTCCGTCTCAAAACAGACATTTTAAGAGAGGAGAACTACCAGACAGCTAGAAAACAGCTAATACTATCTGTACCCGTAAGAGAGAATGTCTATTTGTCCAAAGTTGGGGGCCAGATGCTTGGGGCTAATCTCACTCAATTGGCAGAGGAAATGGTCTGGGGGAACATAGGCTAGTGGGGGGGGGGGGGGTCGCCAGAATTCAAGCGGGAAAAACGTGCCAGGGGTGACATTCAGACCTCGACGTCCATCTTTGGCACTGGCTGCCCCACTAACCCTATAAATATTTTGAAAACAAAAAATGTAAACATCTGTTTATTCTTATGTTTATTAATATGCAACATTATTCACCAATGTTAAAATTAACAAACTATTTCTGATATTCATATTTTATCCGTAACCCAATAAAACACGTAAGAAAATACAACCTCCAGTCCTGGGAGGTAGAGATAGCCTAAGCTACTCTATCCCTTTGAGATGTATTTTTTCCTTGTCTCAATAAACATACTTGAACTTGAACCACCAGTACTCCCTCAGTCCCACTATAAGCAGGCTGACACACACACACACACACACACACACACACACACACACACACACCACACACACACACACACACACACACACACACACACACACACACACCGAGCCTATTAGACCTGATTTTCACCCAGAACGTAGAAGATATCGAGAATTTAGAGCATGAAATACCTCTAGGGGCCAGTGACCATTGTGTCCTAGTCTTTGACTACATGATGGAATTCAAACTTATGACCATGGGACAAGAGATCTGGGAAAGGAGAGCTGACTACAGGAAAGGGGACTATATGAGGATAAGGGACTATCTGGGTGAAGTGCAGTGGGAGGAAGAAATTAGAGGAAAAACAGTCCAAGATATGATGGACCTAGTCATACAGAAATGCCAGGAGGCCGAAGAGAGATTTATACCAACGGTAAAGGGAAAAAATAAGAAGGAATATAATAACCCATGGTTTAATAGACAGTGTCAGGAAGCAAAAATGGCCAGCAGACGGGAGTGGAGGAAGTACAGAAGACAAAGAACAGAGGACGACAGAAGCAGATACAACAGAGCTAGGAACGATTACATTAACATAAGACGAACATCGGGAAAGGGACTATGAGAACGATATTGCAATCAAAGCGAAAAAACAACCTAAGTTACTACACAGTCATATAAGAAGAAAAATGTCGGTGAACGACCAAGTGACAAGACTAAGGAAGACAGAGGGGGCATATACTGAAAGTGACAAGGAAATCTGCGAGGCACTGAATGCCAGTTTCCATGGAGTGTTCACTACCGAGCCTGAGCAGCTCCCATTGTTGGAAGGGGTTACCCTAGATGAAAGACTATCAGATATAGAGGTGACAGCAGAGGAGGTAATGAAACAGTTGACAACTCTAGATGCAACTAAAGCAGTTGGACCAGACAAAGTATCACCGTGGATACTAAAAGAAGCAGCACAGGCCCTCAGCGTGCCTCTGGCAATGATCTTTAATGAGTCACTTATGTCAGGAGAATTGCCCAGTTGCTGGAAGAAGGCAAATGTCGTGCCGATCTTCAAGAAAGGAGATAGGGAGGAGGCACTTAACTACAGACCTGTATCACTGACAAGCATCCCCTGTAAAATACTGGAAAGAATAATTAGGCTGCGACTGGTTGCACACCTGGAGAACATTAGGTTTGTGAACAAACATCAACATGGGTTCTGGACAGGGAAATCGTGCCTAACAAACCTTCTGGAATTCTATGATAAAATAACGAGGATAAGACAGGACAGAGATGGTTGGGCAGACTGCATATTTCTGGACTGCCAAAAAGCCTTTGATACAGTACCGCACATGAGACTGCTGTTCAAGCTCGAGAGGCAGGCGGGGGTGGGGGGAAAGGTCCTAGAATGGATAAGGAACTACCTAACAGGAAGGAGCCAAAGAGTTACGGTAAGGGGCGAGAAGTCGGACTGGCGAACAGTAACAAGTGGAGTACCACAAGGATCGGTGCTGGGACCAATTCTATTTCTTGTATATGTTAACGACATGTTTACAGGCGTAGAGTCCTTCATGTCGATGTTTGCGGATGATGCAAAGTTGATGAGAAGAGTTGTGACAGATGAGGATTGCAGGATCCTCCAAGAGGACCTGAACAGATTGCAGAGATGGTCAGAGAAATGGCTACTAGAATTCAACACGAGCAAATGTAAAGTTATGGAAATGGGACTAGGAGATAGGAGACCAAAGGGACAGTACACAATGAAGGGGAACAGCCTACCTGTAACGACGCGTGAAAGAGACCTGGGGGTGGACGTAACACCTAATCTATCTCCTGAGGCACATATTAATAGGATAACGACAGCAGCGTACTCTACACTGGCAAAAGTTAGAACATCATTCAGAAACCTAAGTAAGGAGGCATTTAGGGCGCTTTACACTGCCTACGTAAGGCCAGTCTTAGAGTATGCCGCCTCATCATGGAGTCCCCATCTGAAGAAGCATATAATGAAACTGGAAAAGGTTCAGAGGTTTGCAACGAGACTCGTCCCAGAGCTACGAGGGATGGGGTATGAAGAGCGCCTGAGGGAACTGTGCCTTACGACACTAGAAAGAAGAAGGGAGAGGGGGGACATGATAGGAACGTATAAGATACTCAGAGGAATTGACAGAGTGGACATAGACGAAATGTTCACACGGAATAGTAACAGAACGAGAGGACATGGATGGAAGCTTGAAACTCAGATGAGTCACAGAGATGTTAGGAAGTTTTCTTTTAGCGTGAGAGTAGTGGGGAAATGGAATGCACTTCAGGAACAGGTTGTGGAAGCAAATACTATTCATAATTTTAAAACCAGGTATGATAGGGAAATAGGACAGGAGTCATTGCTGTAAACAACCGATGCTCGAAAGGCGGGATCCAAGAGTCAATGCTCGATCCTGCAGACACAACTAGGTGAGTACAACTAGGTGAGTACACACAGGTGGAAACTTAGTACCCAGATGAGCCACAGAGACGTTAGAAAGATTTTTTTCAGTGTCAGAGTAGTTAATAAATGGAATGCACTAGGAAGTGATGTGGTGGAGGCTGACTCCATACACAGTTTCAAATGTAGATATGATAGAGCCCAGTAGGCTCAGGAATCTGTACACCAGTTGATTGACAGTTGAGAGGCGGGACCAAAGAGCCAAAGCTCAACCCCCGCAAGCACAATTAGGTGAGTACAATTAGGTGAGCACACACACACACACACACACACACACACACACACACACACACACACACACACACACACACACACACACACACACACACACCACACACACACACACACACACACACACACACACACACACACACACACACACACACACACACACACACACACACACACACCTTCACACACACACACACACACACACACACACACACACACACACCACACACACACACACACACACACACACACATAGGGCATCCATGGTATAATAGGGCATGTATGGAAGCGAAGAAACTGAACAAAAAGGCGTGGAGGAACTTCCGGAATAACAGAACACCAGAAAGCAGAGAGAGATACCAGAGAACCAGGAATGAGTACGTCAGGGTGAGAAGAGAAGCAGAGAAAAATTTTGAAAATGATATAGCAAACAAAGCCAAGACCGAACCAAAGCTACTCCACAGTCACATCAGAAGGAAAACAACAGTGAAAGAACAGGTATTGAAACTTAGAACAGGCGAGGACAGGTATACAGAGAATGACAGAGAGGTGTGTGAGGAACTCAACAAGAGGTTCCAGGAGGTCTTCACAATAGAACAGGGTGAGGTCACTGTGCTAGGAGAAAGGGAGGTAAACCAGGCGGCCTTGGAGGAGTTCGAAATTACGAGAGAGGAGGTCAAGAGACACCTGCTGGATCTGGATGTTAGAAAGGCGGTTGGTCCAGATGGGATCTCACCATGGGTACTGAAAGAGTGTGCAGAGGCACTTTGCTTGCCACTCTCCATAGTGTATAGTAAATCACTAGAGACGGGAGACCTACCAGAAATATGGAAGACGGCGAATGTGGTCCCAATATACAAAAAGGGCGACAGACAAGAGGCACTGAACTACAGGCCAGTGTCCTTGACTTGTATACCATGCAAAGTGATGGAGAAGATCGTGAGAAAAAACCTGGTAACACATCTGGAGAGAAGGGACTTCGTGACAAATCGCCAACATGGATTCAGGGAGGGTAAATCTTGCCTTACAGGCTTGATAGAATTCTACGATCAGGTGACACAGATTAAGCAAGAAAGAGAGGGCTGGGCGGACGGCATTTTCTTGGATTGTCGGAAAGCCTTTGACACAGTACCGCATAAGAGGCTGGTACATAAGCTGGAGAGACAGGTGTAGCTGGTAAGGTGCTCCAGTGGATAAGGGAGTATCTAAGCAATAGGAAGCAGAGAGTTACGGTGAGGGGTGAGACCTCCGATTGGCGTGAAGTCACCAGTGGAGTCCCACAGGGCTCTGTACTCGGTCCTATCTTGTTTCTGATATATGTAAATGATCTCCCGGAGGGTATCGATTCATTTCTCTCAATGTTTGCGGACGATGCTAAAATTATGAGAAGGATTAAAACAGAAGAGGACTGTTTGAGGCTTCAAGAAGACCTAGACAAGCTGAAGGAATGGTCGAACAAATGGTTGTTAGAGTTTAACCCAACCAAATGTAATGTAATGAAGATAGGTGTAGGGAGCAGGAGGCCAGATACAAGGTATCATCTGGGAGAGGAAATTCTTCAGGAGTCAGAGAAGGAAAAAGACTTGGGGGTTGATATCACGCCAGACCTGTCTCCTGCAGCACATATCAAGCGGATAACATCAGCGGCATATGCCAGGCTGGCCAACATACGAACGGCATTCAGAAACTTGTGTAAAGAATCATTCAGAACTTTGTATACCACATATGTCAGGCCAATCCTGGAGTATGCAGCCCCAGCATGGAGTCCATATCTAGTCAAGGATAAGACTAAACTGGAAAAGGTTCAAAGGTTTGCCACCAGACTAGTACCCGAGCTGAGAGGTATGAGCTACGAGGAGAGACTACGGGAATTAAACCTCACTTCGCTGGAAGACAGAAGAGTTAGGGGGGACATGATCACCACATTCAAGATTCTGAAGGGGATTGATAGGGTAGATAAAGACAGTCTATTTAACACAAGGGGAACACGCACAAGGGGACACAGGTGGAAACTGAGTGCCCAAATGAGCCACAGAGATATTAGAAAGAACTTTTTTAGTGTCAGAGTGGTTGACAAATGGAATGCATTAGGAAGTGATGTGGTGGAGGCTGACTCCATACACAGTTTCAAGTGTAGATATGACAGAGCCCGATAGGCTCATGAATCTGTACACCTGTTGATTGACGGTTGAGAGGCGGGACCAAAGAGCCAGAGCTCAACCCCCGCAAACACAACTAGGTGAGTACAACTAGGTGAGTACACACACACACACACCTCCACACACACACACACACACACACACACACACACACACACACACACACACACATTAGAACTTCATTCAGAAACCTAAATGAGGAAGCTTTTAGGGCGCTTTACACTGCCTATGTGAGACCCGTCTTAGAGTATGCCGCGCCATCATGGAGCCCCCACCTGAAGAAACACATAAAGAAACTGGAGAAGGTTCAGAGGTTTGCGACGAGGCTTGTCCCAGAGTTACGAGGGATGGGATATGAAGAGCGGCTGAAGGAACTGAACCTAACGACACTAGAGAAAAGAAGGGAGAGAGGAGATATGATAGGGACATATAAAATACTCAGGGGAATTGATAAAGTGGAAATAGATGAAATGTTCACACGTAATAATAACAGAACGAGGGGACATGGGTGGAAACTGGAAACTCAGATGAGTCACAGAGATGTTAGGAAGTTTTCTTTTAGCGTGAGAGTAGTAGAAAAATGGAATGCACTTGGGGAACAGGTTGTGGAAGCAAATACTATTCATACTTTTAAAACTAGGTATGATAGGGAAATGGGACAGGAGTCATTGCTGTAAACAACCGATAGCTAGAAAGGCGGGATCCAAGAGTCAATGCTCGATCCTGCAAGCACATATAGGTGAGTATAGGTGAGTACACACACACACACACACACACACACACACACACACACACACACACACACACCTCCACACACACACACACACACACCTCCACACACACACACACACACACACACACACACCTTCACAAACACACACACACACACACACACCTTCACACACACACACACACACACACACACCTCCACACACGCACACACACACACACACACACACACACACACACACACACACACACACACACACACACACACACACACCTTCACACACACACACACACACACACACACACACACACACACACACACACACACACACACACACACACACACACCTCCACACACACACACACACACACACACACACACACACCTTCACACACACACACACACACACACACACACACACACACACACACACACACACACACACACACACACACACATATATACACAAATCAGATGGGTGATTCTTTAATTTTAAAGAAAAACTTCACACAGTTTTCTTTTCTTAAAGTAATATCAAACATTATTCACTGATTTTGTGGAAACCAAAATAAATGTTCTGATATTCAAACTTCAGCCGTACTACCATAAACACATGACTTCACTATATACTATCCTCCACTCCGCATCGTCCCGCATTCGGCTCTTCTAACTTCCCAAAGCTACAATCCTCACTTAAGACTTAATCGAAATCCTCAGATTAGGCAAAATTGTAATTAATTTTGTCAATAAAGATGTTAATAATAAAAAGGTAACTATTAAATATGAAAACATAAATTGTAAAAATTTTCTTTTCTTATTGAGAAAGGGTGAGAGATATAGAGAGTGGAAGTGAGAAATACAGATAGAGGAGAGGGAGGGGGAAAAAGAGAGTGGATAGACCTCATGGATGAATAGATGTATGGATAAATAGATTGATATATAGATGGATGTATATGAATGGATAGAGTGAGTGGATAAGCACATGAGACAGGGTGCTTGGATAAGCGTGAGAGAGAGAGAGTAGTTGGGTATTTAGGATATACCGTGAATGGGACAATAATCCTATCCTCTGGAACTTATGACAAGTTCGTATTATATGTATTAAAAACTTGGTATAATGACTGGTATTATCAACTTAGTATAATGACTGGTATTATTAACTTAGTATAATGACTGGTATTATTAACCTAATATGTTGACTGGTATTATTAACTTGCCTGACGACTAACATTCACTAAGACCTTCATGCGAGTCGTGGGACTAACACGTGTCTCTCCACAGGAGGGATCGAATGGTGTTGGGGCGGAGCTCGCAGCCTCGCCACGACGACAGGTGGCAGGACCCTCCAGGGCCCGGGACCCCCCGAGTATGGTCGTCCAGGGAGACTTCCGCAAGGTGGGTATCTAACACGCTTCTCTGTTGTCTTCTATTTGTGGTTTCCGCAAGGTGTGTGTCTTATACGCTTCTCTGTTGTCTTCTATTTGTGGTTTCTGCAAGGTGGGTGTCTTATACGCTTCTCTGTTGTCTTCTATTTGTGGTTTCTGCAAGGTGGGTATCTAATACGCTTCTCTGTTGTCTTCTATTTGTGGTTTCAGCAAGGTGGGTATCTAACACGCTTCTCTGTTGTCTTCTATTTGTGGCTTCTGCAAGGTGGATAGTCCTGAAGTCTTCTGTTTGTAGACTTCTTGAAGCGGAAGCACTTGCAGCGTTGTGGAACATGCTCGGTCTAAGGCCAGGACTGAAGGAGAGGTCGGCTTAGTTTTGGAATGATGTTTGTCGCACGGTGTTGAACATTCTCCAAAGCAAATGTCTTTCTGAAGATGATATTTGTACCGTTGAATACGTATCTTAATTTTTCCTTTGAAGTCAAAGGTTCGCTTAAGTATTCTTAGGGATTATTTGCCTTTTTTTTTACTGCAGTTCCCACTTGTACAGCTTTCAATGACGTGAATTCTAACTCCAAATTATTTTTCTTCAATCTGCTTCAAGGTAATGTTGTTCAGTTGATAGTTGTGATGTACATTGTTATGCCCCACATACAGTGTTTTGCATTTACCAATATTAAAAACATCTACCAGTCTTCCGACCATTTGTGGAGTTCATGTAGATCTTTGTGAGGCCTCAACATAATTTTAATTCATTACTTTACCACATAGCTTAGCGTCATCAGCAAATTTGATGATGTGGTTTACAATATTCTCGTCTACGTCATTGACGTAGATGACAATAAAGGGTTGGCCTCAACTGGACTCTTGCGGTACCCTCATTCACCACATTCCTCAAGTCAGATTCTTTTCAATTTATGACGACCTTTTGCTTTCCTTATCTTGACCATTTAATCATTTTAGTATTTTACCATTTATTCCATCTGCTTGTACTTCCGAGGACTTTCCTCGGAAGTCCTTTGTCTGAATAGCTGTTTATCTTCTCCACAAATGTGAGCAGGATTGTAAGGCAGGATCTATTTTGACCAAAAGTAAGTTAAGTGGGTATTATATTGAGCACTGTGAGATAACAAATGCTTCCTTCCTTAAGATTCTCTCCGAGACCTTGCAGGTATGTGAGGTTAGGATGATCGGACGGAACTTTTCTTCGGAACTTTTTCTGACTTTTTTTTGAAAATAGATTTGGCATTTGCATATTTCCAATCTAAAGGAACTATCCTTTGGTCCAAAGATTTTCTGAAAAGGAGTTCGAGTGGTAGACGTAGTTCATCTGCCAGTTCCTTTACGGCTCTGAATAGAATTCCGGCCACACCTGAGAGTGTGCGTGTGTATTAACGTCTCTGTTTTTGTGTGTGCGTGTGTATTAACGTCTCTGTTTTTGTGTGTGCGTGTGTATTAACGTCTCTGTTTTTGTGTGTGCGTGTGTATTAACGTCTCTGTTTTTGTGTGTGCGCGTGTATTAACGTCTCTGTTTTTGTGTGTGCGTGTGTATAAACGTCTCTGTTTTTGTTTGTGCGTGTGTATAAACGTCTCTGTTTTTGTGTGTGCGTGTGTATTAACGTCTCTGTTTTTGTGTGTGCGTGTGTATTAACGTCTCTGTTTTTGTGTGTGCGTGTGTATAAACGTCTCTGTTTTTGTGTGTGCGTGTGTATTAACGTCTCTGTTTTTGTGTGTGCGTGTGTATTAACGTCTCTGTTTTTGTTTGTGCGTGTGTATTAACGTCTCTGTTTTTGTTTGTGCGAGTGTATAAACGTCTCTGTTTTTGTGTGTGCGTGTGTATTAACGTCTCTGTTTTTGTTTGTGCGTGTGTATTAACGTCTCTGTTTTTGTTTGTGCGAGTGTATTAACGTCTCTGTTTTTGTGTGTGCGTGTGTATTAACGTCTCTGTTTTTGTTTGTGCGTGTATATTAACGTGTCTGTTTTTGTGTGTGCGTGTGTATTAACGTGTCTGTTTTTGTGTGTGCGTGTGTATTAACGTCTCTGTTTTTGTTTGTGCGTGAGCATATTTTATTACCTGTTTGACGTCAATATAAGCTTAGTGGTGCAGCTTAAGTTTGTGAAGACGAGAAAAGAAGCCAATTGAAAAATTGAGTTTGTCCATTTTCTCCCTGTTTATGTCCCACGTTGCCGGAATATCCCAAAATTCATTCACTTCCTCTGCTTCAAATATTTGCGCGAGTATTGTGATTTCTCGACTCTCTAGTGTGAACGCTGATGTTCACACTTCACAGAGTGTTCACACATGTTCACAGAGACACACGTCTCTGTTTTTGTGTGTGCGTGTGTATAAACGTCTGTGTTTTTGTGTGTGTGTGTGTGTGTGAACGCCTGTGTTTTTGATGTAAGCTATTCCTTCAAGAGTGTTGGTCGCCTTTTCTTCGTCTGCCCTATAACTTGGTCGGTCTTACCTTCTAAGCGCCCTACCGAGTCGTGTATCTTGGGTTTTACTTCTCATATAGGCATGAATGGGAAGATATAAGTAAATGGCATAAAATGACTTTGAATCTTCTTTACGATTAAGAAAGTTAATGTTATGTAGTTTCTTTTGGCTCGTCTGATTGGCTGGGTGGGTGAGTTTAATGCCCTGCTCTATATCTCTGATTGGCTGGGTGGGTGAGTTTAATGCCCTGCTCTATATCTCTGATTGGCTGGGTGGGTGAGTTTAATGCCCTGCTCTATATCTCTGATTGGCTGGGTGGGTGAGTTTAATGCCCTGCTCTATATCTCTGATTGGCTGGGTGGGTGAGTTTAATGCCCTGCTCTATATCTCTGATTGGCTGGGTGGGTGAGTTTAATGCCCTGCTCTATATCTCTGATTGGCTGGGTGGGTGAGTTTAATGCCCTGCTCTATATCTCTGATTGGCTGGGTGGGTGAGTTTAATGCCCTGCTCTATATCTCTGATTGGCTGGGTGGGTGAGTTTAATGCCCTGCTCTATATCTCTGATTGGCTGGGTGGGTGAGTTTAATGCCCTGCTCTATATCTCTGATTGGCTGGGTGGGTGAGTTTAATGCCCTGCTCTATATCTCTGATTGGCTGGGTGGGTGAGTTTAATGCCCTGCTCTATATCTCTGATTGGCTGGGTGGGTGAGTTTAATGCCCTGCTCTATATCTCTGATTGGCTGGGTGGGTGAGTTTAATGCCCTGCTCTATATCTCTGATTGGCTGGGTGGGTGAGTTTAATGCCCTGCTCTATATCTCATACTCCAAGTTGTTCTTTGTGGAGTTAAAACTTCTTTAGAGATTTTGGTTGGCTATTAGACTGTTTTAATTTTTATTATCTGTGTCAGTTATCAAATTCTCTGAACATATTTAGTAGAGGCAGCGTTGTTAACTGACTGGAATTTCTCAGTGGTAATTGTACAGTATATTACTGTACTCACCTAGTTGTACTCATCTAGTTGTGCTTGTGGGGGTTGAGCTCTGGCTCTTTGGTCCCGCCTCTCAACTGTCAATCAACAGGTGTACAGGTTCCTGAGCCTATTGGGCTCTATCATATCTACACTTGAAACTGTGTATGGAGTCAGCCTCCACCACATCACTGCCTAATGCATTCCATTTGTCAACCACTCTGACACTAAAACATGTAACACTGTAACACTGTAACATGCTCGGAGTGCAATGTCGTGGATAAGGCGCTCTCAGAGCTCCCGCTTTGCATGTAATGGGCAAGAAGACCTATTTCCAATCTCGCTGAATGCCAGACTCACTGAAGTTCATCCAGCTTATTATTTTATACATGATGAATAAGCGTTAGCTTGTCTTACGCAGTTTATTCATTGGCGATGAGAGAGAGTGTAGTGAAGATGGGTTAGCGATGAGGTGAGTAGTGAAGGATATAGAGAGGAATGGTGAAGGGTAGGGAAGTGGTGAAGAGTAGGGAAGATGGTGAAGGGTAGGGAAGGTGGTGACCATTCACCACCACACACCACCAACTACACCCCACGATAGCATCAACACACTCATTTACGATATCTCTTGGTGAGGTAAAAAAGCAACTATAAGACTTAATCCTGGCCCCGGAAGATAGCAGCGGCAGCAGGCGAACACAGAGGCGTCGACATTGAGCTCAGGAAGCGATATCATAACACATGATATCTGATTCATATCTCACAGCGTCCACACCACAAGACATTAAATATATCTTGTATAGTTTGACAGTGTCAAAACTTGGCATTCAGGTGTATAGTTCAGGGATATGTATAGATATGTATATGTGTGTTTCACTGACTGCTATACTTGAGGGGACTTTGTCCGTGTTTCGTTGTGTGTGCACGCGCGTGATAGCACGTATGGTTTTGAGTGTGTGTGTGTGTGTGAGCGCGTGCTTTGGGTTTTCTATGGCTGCAGGGTGAGCGCTTATATTTTGTGTGCGTGTGTATAGATGCCTGTGATTTTGTTTGTGCGTGTGTATTAACGTCTGTGTTTTTGTTTGTGCGTGTGTATTAACGTCTGTGTTTTTGTTTGTGCGTGTGTATTAACGTCTCTGTTTTTGTGTGTGCGTGTGTATAAACGTCTCTGTTTTTGTGTGTGCGTGAGCATATTTTATTACCTGTTTGACGTCAGTATAAGCTTAGTGATACAGCTTAAGTTTGTGAAGACGAGAAAAGAAGCCAATATTGTTTACCCTGTCTCCTTTTCTCATTTGAAAAAACAATCAATTATATCTCCATATAAACCTAAATCAACCCGCTCCAACATCTCCAAATTCAGTTTGCCCTAATGATAGTACAGTGTCTGCACAGTTTATGAACTTTGCTGTTTCTTCAAATGACTTTGATGTAGTGGATCGTTAAGGAAATTGATGAGCAGTTGAATGGGTCATAATTGAATTCCTCCTCCTCATCACTTCTACTAATTTTATTGTTGATACATCATGTTAATGTGATTTTTTTATGCTTTATTATTATTATTATTATTAGTAGTAGTAGTAGTGGTGTTTTTTGCTTTAGTAAAACGAATTCTATTTTCTTATTTTAGAATAGTTTGTGATTCCTTTTTAAGTTTGTACATTATTAATTTAGGCTCTTTACCTTATGTTGCCGTCGTTAGCGACAGTCGCGTCCCCTGCCGACGTTAGTAACTGTCGGATCTTGGGCTGTCGTCGTTAGTGACAGTCTTGTCTACTGTCGCCGACGTTAGAGTCGTGTCTTGTGTGTGTGTGTCGTGGAGAAACGACTCCTCCAACTTCTTCACTGAAATCCGTCACGCTAGCGTCTCTAAACTCCGCTCAAGACTTGGTAATTCCTCTAATTACTTCTCGACGGTAAAAGACCTCCTCCTCCTCCCAGGCGGAGCCCACCTGAATACCCTCACCTGGAGGCCAGCTGTCACTGGCGCCAGCTGTCACTGGCGCCACCTGTCACTGGCGCCACCTGTCACTGGCGCCACCTGTCACTGGCGCCACCTGTCACTGAGGCCAGCTGTCACTGGCGCCACCTGTCACTGGCGCCACCTGTCACTGGCGCCACCTGCCACTGGCGCCACCTGTCACTGGCGCCACCTGTCACTGGCGCCACCTGTCACTGGCGCCACCTGTCACTGGCGCCACCTGTCACTGAGGCCAGCTGTCACTGGCGCCACCTGTCACTGGCGCCACCTGTCACTGGCGCCACCTGTCACTGGCGCCACCTGTCACTGGCGCCACCTGTCACTGGCGCCACCTGTCACTGGCGCCACCTGTCACTGGCGCCACCTGTCACTGAGGCCAGCTGGCACTGGCGCCACCTGTCACTGGCGCCACCTGTCACTGAGGCCAGCTGGCACTGGCGCCACCTGTCACTGGCGCCACCTGTCACTGGCGCCACCTGTCACTGGCGCCACCTGTCACTGGCGCCACCTGTCACTGAGGCCAGCTGGCACTGGCGCCACCTGTCACTGGCGCCACCTGTCACTGGCGCCACCTGTCACTGGCGCCACCTGTCACTGAGGCCAGCTGGCACTGGCGCCACCTGTCACTGGCGCCACCTGTCACTGGCGCCACCTGTCACTGGCGCCACCTGTCACTGGCGCCACCTGTCACTGGCGCCACCTGTCACTGGCGCCACCTGTCACTGAGGCCACCTGTCACTGGCGCCACCTGTCACTGAGGCCACCTGTCACTGGCGCCACCTGTCACTGGCGCCACCTGTCACTGGCGCCACCTGTCACTGAGGCCACCTGTCACTGGCGCCAGCTGTCACTGGCGCCACCTGTCGCCACCATGACTCACTATGACGGGACGGGAGGGTCTTTGATAGTGACAGACAGAATTATCAGTGTAACTCACTATCGGTTGGTCATAGTTGGCAGAAATATATTATATCTCGTGTCAGAATTAAATTATTAAATTATTATTGTGGTTAGATTCCGCGTTCGAAACTTGGTAAGAAACACTGAAGAAAAGAAAGAAATTCATGATAAAAAAGTTGAATCTATGTAGAATTTTGGTACATAGTGTAAATATTGATGTTCTCTGATTGACATGTTCAGTTGTCCTGTTGATTGACGTCAAGTAATCATGAGTTAGAAACCGTGATTGACGTCAATCACCAGAGTTTCGAACCCCAGTTCGAAACTCGGGTTCGAACTCGGGTGTGTGTGTTATTGTCTGGAGGTCAGCACCAGGTGTGTGACACTCTTGCCTCTGAACACCCTCGAGGGAGAATTTGAGTTCAACCTGAGAATTTTATAATGGCTTTTAGTCCGTCAACTTCACACCAGAGAGTGTTTTATGTAGCTGTTGATGGTGTGTGTGTGTGGGTGTGTGTGTGTGTACTCACCTATTTGTACTCACCTATTTGTGCTTGCGGGGGTTGAGCTTTGGCTCTTTGGTCCCGCCTCTCAACTGTCAATCAACTGGTGTACAGATTCCTGAGCCTACTGGGCTCTATCATATCTACATTTAAAACTGTGTATGGAGTCAGCCTCCACCACATCACTGCCTAATGCATTCCATCCGTTAACTACTCTGACACTAAAAAAGTTCCTTCTAACGTCTCTGTGGCTCATGTGAGTACTCAGTTTCCACCTGTGTCCCCTTGTTCGCGTCCCACCAGTGTTGAATAGTTTATCTTTGTTTACCCGGTCGATTCCTCTGAGGATTTTGTAGGTTGTGATCATGTCTCCCCTTACTCTTCTGTCTTCCAGTGTCGTAAGGTGCATTTCCCGCAGCCTTTCCTCGTAACTCATGCCTCTTAGTTCTGGGACTAGTCTAGTGGCATACCTTTGGACTTTTTCCAGCTTCGTCTTGTGCTTGACAAGGTACGGGCTCCATGCTGGGGCCGCATACTCCAGGATTGGTCTTACATATGTGGTGTACAAGATTCTGAATGATTCCTTACACAGGTTCCTGAACGCTGTTCTGATGTTAGCCAGCCTCGCATATGCCGCAGACGTTATTCTTTTTATGTGGGCTTCAGGAGACAGGTTTGGTGTGATATCAACTCCTAGATCTTTCTCTCTGTTCGTTTCATTAAGTACTTCATCTCCTATTCTGTATCCTGTGTTTGGCCTCCTATTTCCACCACCTAGTTTCATTACTTTGCATTTACTCGGGTTGAACTTCAACAGCCATTTGTTGGACCATTCACTCAGTCTGTCTAGGTCATCTTGTAGCCTCCTACTATCGTCCTCAGTTTCAATCCTCCTCATAATTTTTGCATCATCGGCAAACATTGAGAGAAACGATTCTATACCCTCTGGAAGATCATTTACATATATCAGAAACAGTATAGGTCCAAGGACTGACCCCTGCGGTACTCCACTCGTAACGTCTCGCCAATCTGAGACCTCACCCCTCACACTGACTCGTTGTCTCCTGTTACTTAGGTACTCCTGTATCCAACGGAGTACCTTCCCTTTCACTCCAGCCTGCATCTCCAGTTTTTTCACTAACCTCTTGTGTGGCACTGTGTCAAAGGCTTTCTGACAATCCAAAAATATGCAGTCTGCCCACCCTTCTCTTTCTTGCCTTATTTTTGTTGCCTGGTCGTAGAATTCAAGTAACCCTGTGAGGCAGGACCTGCCATCCCTGAATCCATGTTGATGCTGTGTTACAAAGTTCTTTCGCTCCAGATGTTCCACTAGCTTTCTTCGCACAATCTTCTCCATCAACTTGCATGGTATGCAGGTTAGGGACACTGGTCTGTAATTCAGTGCCTCCTGTCTATCCCCTTTCTTGTATATCGGGACTACGTTAGCTGCTTTCCAAATTTCTGGCAGTGTGTGTGTGTGTGTGTGTGTGTGTGTGTGTGTGTGTGTGTGTGTGTGTGTGTGTGTGTGTGTGTGTGTGTGTACTCACCTATATGTGTACTCACCTATATGTGCTTGCAGGATCGAGCATTGACTCTTGGATCCCGCCTTTCTAGCTATCGGTTGTTTACAGCAATGACTCCTGTCCCATTTCCCTATCATACCTAGTTTTAAAAGTATGAATAGTATTTGCTTCCACAACCTGTTCCCCAAGTGCATTCCATTTTTCTACTACTCTCACGCTAAAAGAAAACTTCCTAACATCTCTGTGACTCATCTGAGTTTCCAGTTTCCACCCATGTCCCCTCGTTCTGTTATTATTACGTGTGAACATTTCATCTATTTCCACTTTGTCAATTCCCCTGAGTATTTTATATGTCCCTATCATATCTCCTCTCTCCCTTCTTTTCTCTAGTGTCGTAAGGTTCAGTTCCTTCAGCCGCTCTTCATATCCCATCCCTCGTAACTCTGGGACAAGCCTCGTCGCAAACCTCTGAACCTTCTCCAGTTTCTTTATGTGTTTCTTCAGGTGGGGGCTCCATGATGGCGCGGCATACTCTAAGACGGGTCTCACGTAGGCAGTGTAAAGCGCCCTAAAAGCTTCCTCATTTAGGTTTCTGAATGAAGTTCTAATTTTCGCCAGTGTAGAGTACGCTGCTGTCGTTATCCTATTTATATGTGCCTCAGGAGTTAGATTAGGTGTCACATCCACTCCCAGGTCTCTTTCTCGAATCGTTACAGGTAGGCTGTTCCCCTTCATTGTGTACTGTCCCTTTGGTCTCCTGTCACCTGATCCTATTTCCATAACTTTACATTTACTGGTGTTAAACTCCAGTAGCCATTTCCCTGACCATCTCTGCAGCCTGTTTAAGTCCTCTTGGAGGATCCTACAATCCTCGTCTGTCACAACTCTTCTCATTAATTTTGCGTCATCTGCAAACATTAACATGTATGATTCCACTCCTGTAAGCATATCATTTACGTAAATTAGAAAGAGGATTGGTCCCAGCACCGATCCTTGAGGTACTCCACTTGTTACTGTTCGCCAGTCCGACTTTTCGCCCCTTACCATTACCCTCTGGCTCCTTCCTGTTAGGTAGTTCTTCGCCCATACTAGGGCCTTTCCGCTTACTCCTGCCTGCCTCTCAAGTTTGTATAGCAGTCTCATGTGCGGTACCGTATCAAAGGCCTTTTGGCAGTCAAGAAATATGCAGTCTGCCCAGCCTTCTCTGTCCTGCCTTATCCTTGTTACTTTATCATAGAATTCTAAAAGGTTTGTTAGGCATGATTTCCCTGTCCAGAACCCATGTTGGTGCTTGTTTACAAACCCAATGCTCTCCAGGTGCTCAACAAGTCTTAGCCTAATTATTCTTTCAAGTATTTTGCAGGGGATGCTTGTCAGTGATACGGGTCTGAAGTTAAGTGCCTCCTCCCTATCACCTTTTTTGAAAATCGGTACGACATTTGCCTTCTTCCAGCAACTGGGCAATTCTCCCGACATAAGTGACTCATTAAAGATCATTGCCAGAGGCACGAGTGTGGGTGTGTGGGTGTGTGGTGTGTGTGTGTGTGGGTGTGTGTGTGTGTGGGTGTGTGTGTGTGTGCGTGTGTGTGTGTGTGCGTGTGTGTGTGTGTGTGTGTGTGTGTGTGTGTGTGTGTGTGTGTGTGTGTGTGTGTGTGTGTGTGTGTGTGTGTGTGTGCAGTTGATGGTGGTGGTATGTGTGTGTATGTGTGTGTGTGTGTGTATGTGTGTGTATGTGTGTGTGTGTGTGTGTATGTGTGTGTGTGTGTGTGTGTGTGTATGTGTGTGTGTGTGTGTGTGTGTGTGTGTGTGTGTGTGTGTGTGTGTGTGTGTGTGTGTGTGTGTGTGTGTGTGTGTGTGCAGCTGGTGGTGGTGTTTATGCAGCTGGCTGGAGTGAGTGACAGCTGGAGAGCGAGGCCTGGCTCTCCAGCCCGGCCTAAGGTCAAGGGTCACATTCATCACTAGATGTTTACAATGTGTGCTCATTCCTTTTAGCGTCCCCCTTGCGTTTGTTTGTTTGTTTGTTTGTGCTTGTGAGCGTGCACGTGTATGTTATGTGCGTGTAATGTACTTTCCTAGCTGTGTGTGTATGCGTATCTGAGTGTGTGTGTTTGTGTGTAATGTAATGACTCTCATGTCTTCTTTTGAAGTCTCTCTCTCTCTCTCTCTCTCTCTCTCTCTCTCTCTCTCTCTCTCTCTCTCTCTCTCTCTCTCTCTCTCTCTCTCTCTCTCTCTCTCTCTCTCTCTCTCTCATGTTCCTTGTTTCTCTTCAGTATCAGGTCCTCATAATTCCAGGTCGAGCTTCGGTGCAAACCTCTGTACATTTCCTAACTTTCTTATAGGTCATTTTGAGGTGAGGGGGGGGGGGTCTTCACGGTGGGTTGGGATGCATACTCTAGGACGGGTCTCGTGTAGGTGGTGTTATGTGATTCCAATGTCTCCTTATTTAGAGTCCTGAACGATGTTCTGACATTCGTATTACGTGCGATGAGAAAAATCTATTGCCCTGAACCATCAAAATAATTAAATTACAAATAATTAATTAAATAATTAATAAATTATTAATACATAAATAATTACAAATATAATTTTATCTAAAAAATAAATAACTTTTAAATAAAAATTTGTGAATATTAATTAGGCTAATTAGATGATTTGTATTAAAGGAGTGTATTGATCAATACTACAAAAATATATATATAGAAATAAAATCTTGCTAATTAATTAGGGTAATTACTCACGGACTGGTTAATTGCTCTGTAATTAACACAGCCTTGTTAAAAGGAAGCTCGGGGGACATCTAATCTAATCACTCACTTATGGATCTAAAGTAAATCTGGACACCAGAGGCAATAATAGTACTGAACACAACATGAGCATTGGACACACACACACACACACACATACACACTCGAGGGGCTTGGTAGCCTGGTGGATAGCGCGCAGGACTCGTAATTCTGTGGCGCGGATTCGATTCCCGCG
>NC_091186.1:24382907-24400407 GCF_040958095.1 Procambarus clarkii
TGAAGAATTTGTCTTCTCTTCCTATATTGCTGCAGTGGCCTTCGTACTCCTGCTCCAATTCTCATAACTTTGCATTTGGTTCGGTTAAAATCTAGCAGCTATTTTCCAGATCACTTCTCTATTCTGTCCAAATCCTCTTGCAATGCATCACAATCTTGCCCTGACCTTCCTGGGTGCTCATTTAAGCTGTAAATGAGATCATTCACAGCTTAAATGTCCCGAGCTTGATTAAAGCTTCAGAACAGAAAATTTTAGCTTCATTTCCCCCTGATGCCACTATTCACCTAGCAACAAATAGCGACCAGGGAGTCAGGAAACTGTTGTGAATTGCATCCTGAGCAAGGTTAGTAGTTTTCCCCGAGGGGGAACTGTGTTAGCCTGTTAAGAGGCTTCCTGTCTCCAGTAACGGAAATTATATCCTATGTTCCGACGAGCGAGGAAGGGGACTGGGGAGGCGCCCTGGCCGATCCGTAAGGGGGGAGGTGGCACTCCGGGGCGAGGTTAGGGGAAGGGAAAGGTATCTATGTATCCTGGCAACCTCTAGCTTGTGAGTCTGACTCAGCTTGTCACTTAATGGTTCAGCCTAGTGCTTCCTGGCTTACTCACCCCAGACTCAGAAGTCCAGTCAGAAGTCCAGTCAAAAGTTCAGTCACCCCTCAGGGCTGAGTGGACACAGGAAATACTCGTAACATTGCTGTTTTCTGGCTCTAAGCTGTTTCTAAAGACGTCCGGCGCCCTGAGGAGAAACTGGCGGTCGTGGATCTGTAACTTGCTATGAAATGATCTGCTTGGAAGAGTGATGCGTGTACACGCACCCTTACTCTCATACACTGAGTGCCCAAAACTGAGCCACAGAGGTATTAGAAAGAACTTTTTTAGTGTCAGAGTGGTTGACAAATGAAATGCATTAGGAAGTGATGTGGTGGAGGCTGACTCCATGCACAGTTTCAAGTGTAGATATGATAGAGCCCAGTAGGCTCAGGAATCTGTACACCTGTTGATTGACGGTTGAGAGGCGGGACCAAAGAGGCAGAGCTCAACCCCCGCAAACACAACTAGGTGAGTACACACACACACACACACACACACACACACACACACACACACACACACACACACACACACACACACACACACACACACACACACACACCTCCGCTCGGGTCACTAAGAGACCCAACAAGAGACAAGCCACACCAACAAGAGCGCCCCGCCACAGGTCCGCCGCACAACCGCCTGGCGCCAAAAGTCCGCCGGGAGTGCCGCCGCCGCACTCAGCCATGACCAGGTCGCTTCCCTTCCTAGACTACCAGCACTGTACACCAATACGCCCAATTTATAATAGGAAATGTTATGATGACATCTCTAAGAATCGTGGTGGTTACTAGGTTCAACAGGACAATGGCGGTGTCCTGTTGAACCTTCACTCTGGCCTACACGCTCCTCACTTAGCGGTGACTATACACGGTCGCTTTAACACTCTCAGCAATCTGTACACCAGTTGATTGACAGTTGAGAGGTGGGACCAAAGAGCCGAGGCTCATCCCCCTGCAAGCACAACTAGGCGAGTACTTTCACTTTTAACACTTTTCGCAGTTAAAGTGACATTTTAGCGTTACCGGAACGCTAAAAAAGTGCTTCCGATGACGCTAAAACGCGTCATCAGTACTCCGACAGTAGATGTTCAGATGACGCTAAAATGCGTCATGAGAGAGAGAAAGAGAGAAAGAGAGAGAGAGAGAGAGAGAGAGAGAGAGAGAGAGAGAGAGAGAGAGAGAGAGAGAGAGAGAGAGAGAGAGAGAGAGAGAGAGAGAGAGAGAGAGAGAGAGAGAGAGAAAGAAAGAGAGAGAAAGAGAGAGACAGAGAGACAGAGAGACAGAGAGAGAGACAGACAGACAGAGACAGAGACAGAGAGACAGAGAGAATGTATCCAGGACACAAGCGGAACAACCAGAGACATTCCCACTCTCCACCAGTCTTCACTCCAGACATAAACATTCGTATATTTATCGCTGTCGTCCATAATCTCTTAAAAATACACCTTTGTGTGTGCATCTAAACTCTTGAGAATTCATGTGTGAACATATTGACCCCAAATTTGTAGATAAAACCCCAATAAATAATATAGAAATCGTTAACTGATTGTAAACATTATTTTGAATGAATAATAAGTGACGAATATAAACATGTTCGTCAACATTTGCATATACATCTAGATTGGCACAAACTCTATTATGAATACGTTTTCTATTTTGTATCTGCTGGCTAGAGAATTTATCTGCAGACATTTTGACACCAAATTTGTATTAACAACCCGACTGGTAACTTATAAAACGCAAAATGATTTTCAATATCTCACACGACCGCCGGTACACCCCGGGGTCTGGCGTGGTACCGGTGGTGGTGGAGGACCGCCGGTACACCCCGGGGTCTGGCGTTGTACCGGTGGTGGTGGAGGACCGCCGGTACACCCCGGGGTCTGGCGTTGTACCGGTGGTGGTGGAGGACCGCTGGTACACCCCGGGGGTCTGGCGTGGTACCGGTGGTGGTGGAGGACCGCCGGTACACGCTGGGGTCTGGTGTAGTACCGGTGGTGGTGGAGGACCGCCGGTACACCCGGGGTCTGGTGTAGTACCGGTGGTGGTGGAGGACCGCCGGTACACCCCGGGGTCTGGCGTTGTACCGGTGGTGGTGGAGGACCGCCGGTACACCCGGGGTCTGGTGTAGTACCGGTGGTGGTGGAGGACCGCCGGTACACCCTGGGGTCTGGCGTGGTACCGGTGGTGGAGGAGGACCGCCGGTACACCCCGGGGTATGGCGTAGTACCGGTGGTGGTGGAGGACCGCCGGTACACCCGGGGTCTGGCGTGGTACCGGTGGTGGATGGTACCGGTGGTACACCCGGATACTACCCAGTGAGGGAACTCCCCGCCACGTCGGGAGAACACTTCCCTCCTCACTCACTCTCACACCCTCCTCACTCACCTAACATGGAGCTTCCGTCCGTCTGTCACACACACACACACACACACACACACACACACACACACACACACACACATGACAGATGGAATTCAAGGTAAACAAATATCCACACACGCACACACACACACACACACACACACACACACACACACACACACACACACACACACACACATGACAGATGGAATTCAAGGTAAACAAATGACAAACAAGGCACTACGGACTAAGGGGGGGGGGGGCGGGGGGAGACCAGGCCACACATAACAATACAAATTATACGAAAACATTATAAAACCTCCGACAAGGAAGGACATCTTAGGAGTGCTTCTGTGTAAGTTGTCGCAGGAGGAGCTGCATACTCCATGGTTGGTCTGACATGTGTCATAAACCCAAGCCACCCACCTAACCTAACCTACCGATGCATACAAAACGTGGATAATTGTGGGTTTTCTTTTCACAGTAGTACGTTGTAATTCAGACGTTTGGGACCACAATGTGTCATGACGTATTAGCCGTAGAGAGACATCCTCTCCACCCCCGGGATGTCTAGAGATCAGGGGCCTGATTCACGAAGCAGTTACGCAAGCACTTAGGAACCTGTACATCATTTCTCAATCTTTGGCGGCTTTGGTTACATTTATTAAACAGTTTAAAGGCATGAAAACTTGTCAATTAAATGTTGTTATTGTTATAAACAGCCTCCTGGTGCTTCGGAGCTCATTAACTGTTTAATAATTGTAAACAAAGCCGCCAAAGATTGAGAAAAGATGTATAGGTTCGTAAGTGTTTACGTAACTGCTTCGTGAATCCGGGACTCTCAGAAAACATATTGATTCGTGCATCTTACAGTTCACATTTCAGAGATTATTTGTTAGCTTTATAAATCATAATGTTATTATTGTTATAATTATCATCATAGTTCTTGTTACTACGGGGGTTCACAACCTTGTGAAGCTGTTCTTGCTGGCTTGTAAATATGGTACTGAATGTCTAAGGCACGACGCAGGTCCTCTTCCTTAGATGGTGAGTAATGGATCCTTCAGGAACTACTGAGTCCTGTTCCTTAGATGGTGAGTAATGGATCCTTCAGGAACTACTGAGTCCTGTTCCTTAGATGGTGGATAATGGATCATTCAGTAACTACTGAGTCCTGTTCCTTAGATGGTGAGTAATAGATCCTTCAGGAACTACTGGGTCCTGCTCCTTAGATGGTGAGTAATGGATCCTTCAGGAACTACTGAGTCCTGCTCCGTGGGTGGTGACCACTGACAACACTGATTGAGTTGGCGTGAGGTCCCAGAGAGCCCAACTACTTGGATTGTCAGGCAGAGCAATGTGTCTGTCTGGCTTCTTGCTGGTCGCGGCGTCCCAAGTCCCGACCACACGACACTCTTACGGGCTATTCATGCCTGTGCCACCTCTTGGGTGACTTAATCTTTATCAATCAATCCCAAGACACCCGTGATGTACCCGGGGTGTTGTGTGTGGCGTCCAGTAGAGCCAGCAGTCTCCCCCTTCACTCGTCTCATCATAACTCCAGAGAAATGACTTACTGGAGTCGGGTCTAAGTCACGAGAAGTTAATGTACTCCATGTCATCGTTACTCTTCCAACACTGACAACTAACACTGCCTTAGTAATGAAGATTCCAACAACCCACTTGGGGCTTTTACCCGTGGAGGCCGCCACATATCCCTGGAGGTTGTCCAGAGGAGGTTGCGATAACAGGCATGTCAGATCCCGGCTTCAGGGCATGAGTACACGGGTACAGGTTGGGAAGGACACGGGTACTGGCTGGGCAGGGCACTGGTAAACGGGTAAAGACTCTGCAGGATGAAGTAAGACACAGGTGAGAGCCCGTAGGTGTATCCACGACCACCCGGACACATGTGAGGGCCCATGAGTGTACCCACGACCACCCGGACACATGTGAGGGCCCATGAGTGTACCCACGACCACCCGGACACAGGTGAGAGCCCGTAGGTGTATCCACGACCACCCGGACACAGGTGAGGGCCCATGAGTGTACCCACGACCACCCGGACACAGGTGAGGGGCCCATCAGTGTACCCACGACCACCCGGACACAGGTGAGGGCCCATGAGTGTACCCACGACCACCCGGACACAGGTGAGGGCCCATGAGTGTACCCACGACCACCCGGACACATGTGAGGGCCCATGAGTGTACCCACGACCACCCGGACACATGTGAGGGCCCATGAGTGTACCCACGACCACCCGGACACATGTGAGGGCCCATGAGTGTACCCACGACCACCCGGACACATGTGAGGGCCCATGGGAACGTATCGAAGCATCCTACACAGCAGGGACCACCAACCCCCTACCCACAACCTCGCCCCATTTCAAGTATATGAAGTGAGGCCTGTGTACTATTCAGGCTTATCATTTGATATTTCATGTTCTGTGACTTAAACCTGGACTAGATGAGATAGTGGACCCCATAACCCGAATGCGCTCGGTCATGAGGGGTTGAATGAGTTTATAAAGACTCTCCCATGCTTGTGTAGCGTGGTGGTACAGTGGTACAGCACTCGGCTTTGTATCACGTGGGTGGAGGTTGTATAGTCAGCTCTTCCTCCAGACGGATCGCAACAGGAAAGTCACTCCTAAACTGGCGGGAAGATGGTGTTCCGGCAGGTGAGTCAGACAATGAATGCATTGTGCATGACCTGTGTAATGAGCCTGACGAAGTCAACGGTGATGCGGCATGCAAGAGCATGACTCCCACGCTACAATGAATGTAGTGTAGTCTACCCGTCCCATGCAGTCTTCCAGTCCTACTACCCTCTCAGTCTACCCGTCCCATGCAGTCTTCCAGTCCTACTACCCTCTCAGTCTACCCGTCCCATGCAGTCTTCCAGTCCTACTACCCTCTCAGTCTACCCGTCCCATGCAGTCTTCCAGTCCTACTACCCTCTCAGTCTACCCGTCCCATGCAGTCTTCCAGTCCTACTACCCTCTCAGTCTACCCGTCCCATGCAGTCTTCCAGTCCTACTACCCTCTCAGTCTACCCGTCCCATGCAGTCTTCCAGTCCTACTACCCTCTCAGTCTACCCGTCCCATGCAGTCTTCCAGTCCTACTACCCTCTCAGTCTACCCGTCCCATGCAGTCTTCCAGTCCTACTACCCTCTCAGTCTACCCGTCCCATGCAGTCTTCCAGTCCTACTACCCTCTCAGTCTACCCGTCCCATGCAGTCTTCCAGTCCTACTACCCTCTCAGTCTACCCGTCCCATGCAGTCTTCCAGTCCTACTACCCTCTCAGTCTACCCGTCCCATGCAGTCTTCCAGTCCTACTACCCTCTCAGTCTACCCGTCCCATGCAGTCTTCCAGTCCTACTACCCTCTCAGTCTACCCGTCCCATGCAGTCTTCCAGTCCTACTACCCTCTCAGTCTACCCGTCCCATGCAGTCTTCCAGTCCTACTACCCTCTCAGTCTACCCGTCCCATGCAGTCTTCCAGTCCTACTACCCTCTCAGTCTACCCGTCCCATGCAGTCTTCCAGTCCTACTACCCTCTCAGTCTACCCGTCCCATGCAGTCTTCCAGTCCTACTACCCTCTCAGTCTACCCGTCCCATGCAGTCTTCCAGTCCTACTACCCTCTCAGTCTACCCGTCCCATGCAGTCTTCCAGTCCTACTACCCTCTCAGTCTACCCGTCCCATGCAGTCTTCCAGTCCTACTACCCTCTCAGTCTACCCGTCCCATGCAGTCTTCCAGTCCTACTACCCTCTCAGTCTACCCGTCCCATGCAGTCTTCCAGTCCTACTACCCTCTCAGTCTACCCGTCCCATGCAGTCTTCCAGTCCTACTACCCTCTCAGTCTACCCTCCCACGCAGCCTTCATGACGGGAAGTGAACCTCAGAGTCATCACTAAACTTACACTCAACTTATATATTACTAAGACGGGGGAGCAGCATGAGAATAATAATAAGGGGGCGAGCCATTGCTCTCAGGACATTGGTGGGAGGCATTGCTCAGAGACATGGTAGGGGGGGGGAGGGTTGAAGGAAGGAATTAGCAAGGGAAAGCGCCAAGCCATTACGACTATATAGCACTGGGAAGGGGTCAGGATAAGGATTTAGGATGGGACGGGGGGAAAGGAATGGTGCCCCAACCACTTGTGGACGGTCGGGGATTGAACGTCGATCTGCATGAAGTGAGACCGTCGCTCTACCGTCGAGCCCAAGTGGTTGGGTAGGGGGGGAGGAGGTTGAGGTAGATGGTCAGGTAGTGTCATATTAAGTGCATCGTCGCAAAGTTGCCATTCACGGGAGACATCTCCCGTCACGCAGGGTGCAGTCGCACCTCCACAGATCTCCAGTATCAGTTCTTGATACTGGTAATGGCTCAAAAGGGCCACCACTAACGGGCTATTCATGCTCGGCGCCGACGGTACCCCACTAGCGGTCGGCGACTGCATTCCCTATACGCCGTAGAGCACCACAACCTGGACCCCCGACGGCACCCTGACCAAATAGTAGGCATCCATCAGTCTCAGGAGACTATGGAGTTGCGCTCTGATGTCGGCCTGGTCTGGAGTGGCCTCTCCCGGCCAAATACGACAGCAAGAATCGAGAGAGAGAGAGAAGATTAAGCCACCCAAAAGGTGGCTTGGGCATGAATAGCCCGTAAGTGGTGGCCCTTTAGAGCCATTACCAGTATCAATAGATGATACTGGAGATCTGTGGAGGTGCGACTGCACCCTGCGTGACGGGAGATGTCTCCCGTGAGCAAGAATCACATCCTTCGCTCAGATGTATCATTCAACCGCACCCGGAGAGAGAGGTGTCGTCTCACTTGGAGAAGTTTGGTCCCGTGCGTGACTTCCTCATGAAGAAAGTATAGAGGGGAAGATGCACACTGCGGCTGGGGTTCGGTAACCTACAGGAAGACATTCCTGGCCCGCTCTTCATGCGGACCACTCGCCCCCTGATGGTGTGTTGACGCCAAGTTAAGGTTGACGTTTGTTAAGACCCGGCTCTTGAAGCCACGAAAGGTTGACCCGCCACATATTGCGGGGGAAAACAAAGACAACTGAACGTTTTCAGAATCCATACAGCGGTCCGGACCCGCGCTCAATCCCCGAAGCCCTATACAGTAAGCTCTAAGAAGCCTCTATACTATTAAACAGTCTTAAGTCCCTCTTTTTACGGGAGTAGGGAGTATAGGGCACCAAGTGCCTGTGATATAGTAAATTGTTGTTATATTTTGTGTTTCAGTGCTAGGAAAGTGTTGCTTCATACTAAGCAAGTGTTGCGGTACTTGTATACAGCAAGATACAAGATACGGTACAGCAAGATATGTGTATTCACCTAGTTGGGTGCTTACGGGGGGTTGAGCTTTGGCTCTTTGGTCCCGCCTCTCAACTGTCAACTGGTGTACAGATTCCCCTGAGCCTACTGGGCTCTATCATATCTACATTGTAAACTGTGTATGGAGTCAGCCTCCACCACATCACTGCCTAATGCATTCCACCTGTTAACTACTCTGACACTGAAAAAGTTCTTTCTAACGTCCATGTGGCTCATGTGGGTACTCAGTCTCCACCTGTGTCCTCCTTGTTCGCGTCCCACCCGTTGTTAAACAGTTAACTTTATCTACCCCTGTTAAGTCCAATTATTTACATTCAAGAACATCATGATGGGTACTGTGGTGCAGAATAAACTACCGCTCAGAGGACGAGTATGAGGTGCACAGTAAATTACCGATAAGTAAGACTTGAGAGCAGATGTTTATATGTACTTAAATGTACAAATTATATATATATATATATATATATATATATATATATATATATATATATATATATATATATATATATATATATTATTTAACGAGGCGTGTTACATGGAAAACACACTTAAGGTGTAGTGTTTATTTAGAGTTATTCTCAGAAGACTCCTGCTCAACTGATAATGTGACCAGAAATCTTCTCATTGGTGTGACCTCAAGGTTTGGGTGTAGCTTATGAAGGTGTGGGTTTGGGGGGTTGAAGGTGTGTGTGGGTGTAGCCTTTTGAGGGTGTGTGGGTGGGGGAGGGGGGAGGGAAGGACTTGTAGGTGTGGGTGTACCTGAAGTCGTCACCACCCTTAATAACCTCAAGAGGCTCAGGGGTGTAGACAAGGTGGGTGTAAGAGTGTAGTTTAAGAGTGTAGGTTAAGAGTGTAGGTTAAGTTTCAAAGGGTAGACGAGGTAGTAGTAGTAGACGATTCGTCAGGAATGAGAGTAGTTGTCGTTGAAGCTCTGATCTCAATGGTAGGTCATCTACCCGTAAGAGTCTCTATCTACTCCTGGCGTTTCTCTCAGGTAAAGCTTGCTAACGCAGAGTAGATCAACACAGTTGAGGGGTTGAGAGGACAAGCTTAAGGTGAGGTAGACGGGTTGACGTACTAATGGATTCATTTAAGACGTGCAAGACCCATGGATCTTTTGTTTCAATTATACCTGGTTGATACCTGGTTGATGAGGTTCTGGGAGTTCTTCTACTCCCCAAGCCCACCCCGAGGCCAGACTTGACTTGTGAGAGTTTGGTCCACCAGGCTGCTGCTTGGAGCGGCCCGCAGGCCCACATACCGGGTTGATGGGTTCTGGGAGTTCTTCTACTCCCCAAGCCCGGCCCCGAGGCCAGACTTGACTTGTGAGAGTTTGGTCCACCAGGCTTCTGCTTGGAGCGGCCCGCATGCCCACATACCGGGTTGATGGGTTCTGGGAGTTCTTCTACTCCCCAAGCCCGGCCCCGGGGCCAGACTTGACTTGTGAGAGTTTGGTCCACCAATTATGGCGCCTCTGTTTACATTTATTAAAGTCTATAAGCCCCGAGGCACCACAATGTTGTCTACGGTAATAATGACCTTGGGTTATGAAGTTTACAATCTCGTAAACTGTTTAATAAATGTAAACAAAGCCACCATGCTTAAGGAAACATGTACAGGTTTCGTAAGAGGTTAGGTAAATGCTTGGTGAATCGTATCCCACGTCGAAGGAAGTTCTTGAGCATGAGTCTCAAGTCGGATTGAAATCCCTGCCGTTGAGGCAAGGTGGAAATTCTGGATGAGTTTGCAACATAAAATAAAACGAAAAACCCGTTAATTGCCATTTATCATAACTATTGTGACAATTATTTACTTTACACTGTAAACGTTAAATTGCCTATTTACATAGCTTTAGCCCCTATTCCGCGTGAAATATATATAATATGTTAAGTGATATAGCAAGACTAAACGTGAGACTTACTGGGGTAAGCCAGAGTGTGTGAGTACATGGGACATGGAAGGGATATGAGACAGAATAACAACTGGGCTATGAGGACGGCGAGAGAAGGAAACAATGCCCAACCTCTTAAGACCATCGGAGGATCAAACACCGACCTGCATGCATGAAGGGACGTCGTATAGCTAGCTGCCCCGACCAGTCCAAGAGGCTAGACTAGACGTCAGAGGGAAATGATCAAACAAGTGTGGGAGCAGACCGGCTTGAATACACCAAATCCTGAGCGATGGTGTGGTCAATCAGGAGGCATGAGGAGGTACCTCTCCTGACACCATGTTGGTGTTGTTATAGATTCACCTACTGGGAACTACAAGTTGCAAGTAGCACGGGGTATGGTGAGCCCGTAGTGAACTTACCTGGCACAGGAGCGGGGCTGTAACTTAGCCCCGTTATGACACCATGTTGTTGTTTTAGATTTAGCTACTCATAACGAAATGTCCATGCAGCACGGGCTATGGTGAGCCCGTAAAGAGTCCTGACACCAGCATCCCCTCTCCTTTGTACCTTCTCCTGTCCTCCTGACACCAGCATCCCTTCTCCTGTCCTCCTGACACCAGCATCCCTTCTCCTGTTCTCCCGACACCAGCATCCCTTCTCCTGTCCTCCTGACACCAGCATCCCGCCGCTGCTTTTCACGGGGCGTGTCATAAGGAACAGGTTCACAGCCACACGGATACGGCCACATTGGGAATTCCTCGGAAACAACTGTGGAAACACCATGAAACAAAAAATCAAAACAGAGAAATTGGAAGATAGAAGACTGAGGAAGGAGGGCGATAAAGAATAATAACAGACACAGAGAAGGGGGAAGAGGGCAAAAAGGAGGAAGCAGAGGGGGGATATAAAACGTAGTAATGGATCTGAATACAAATGTATGAAGTAAGTCGAAGATGCACCTGTCTGTTAGTGAGTTACATCTTGTATAGTTCCCCTTTCCCTTCCTCCTTCCTTCCCTCTGTCTATCCCCTCCCTCCCTGTCTGCCTCCTTCCCTCTCCACCAATCCATCACTGTGCCATAAGGCCTTGACACAGGGATCACCGGACGAGGCATTTCCCGCGTGTCGACCACCAGGCGGCGTCAGGGGTGCTTATGGCCGGGCCGGGCCAGGCTTGGCCGGGCCAGGCTGGGTCGGGCCGAGCTGGAGACTGCCCCGAGTTCACTTGTCCTGTTCCTTAGATGGTGAGTAATGGATCCTTCAGGAACTACTGAGTCCTGTTCCTTAGATGGTGAGTAATGGATCCTTCAGGAACTACTGACTCCTGCTCCCTGGGTGGTGACCACTGACAACACAGGTTGAGTTGACGTGAGGTCCCAGAGAGCCCAACTACTTGGATTGTCAGGCAGAGTGATGTGTCTGTCTGGCTTCTTGCTGGTCGCGGCGTCCCAAGTCCCGACCACACGACACTCTTACGGGCTATTCATGCCTGTGCCACCTCTTGGGTGACTTAATCTTTATCAATCAATCACACGACACCCGTGATATACCCGGGGTGTTGTGTGGGGGGGGGGGAGACCCTTTCCTCCGTTTTATGAGCCGTCGAAAAGAAGTTCCTGTAAAATAGTCTAATAGGGGGTACACGGAGGGAAGTTCTTCATAAAAGGGTCCTGAAAGATAGTGTTGATAGGAACGTTATCTCTACAGACAAAAATCAGAAAATACAATTGACGATTTACTATAAAACCAAAAAAAAAAAACGGCCAACCTACTCATGAAGAACTCTCCAGAACCCAAGCATAACGCCTTGAAGGAAACCAACGTCGTCTATGCCTTCAAATGCCCACTTGTGGACTGTAAGCCCCAAAGAACTCAGTATATAGGCAAGACAACAACATCTCTTTCCAGGCGATTAACAACGTATAAACAACAGGGCTCCATAAAGAAACACATAATCTCCTCTCACAACCAGACCATCACCAGAGAAGTCTTTACGGACAACACAGAAATCATCGATAGATACAGCAATAGCAGACGGCTCGACATCTGCGAGGCACTACACATCAAAAAGTCAACACCAGCAATCAACAGCCAATTAATGCACAACTATAATCTACCCACTTCAAGACTAAGAACCAATATAGAAACATCAAGAGGAAGTGGTGATGCTATGGGCCAATATGCCTTCTGCAGTTACTGATTGATTGATGATTGATGAAGATTAAGCCACCCAAGAGGTGGCACGGGCATGAATAGCCCGTAAGTGGTGGCCCTTTCGAGCCATTACCAGTATCAAAAGATGATACTGGAGATCTGTGGAGGCGCAACTGCACCCTGCGTGACGGGAGATGTCTCCCGGACCAAGTGGTGACCAAATGGTGTGCAGTTACTTCCATTCTTATGTTTTTATACCCATTGGTTCGTGTTCTATCATGTGCAAATGTCAATCACCTCACCCAAAACTTTTGTACCATATCACCTCACCCAAATGCGAGTATAAGTATGGATTTGTGTTTACAGGTTACAGTTGTATGTGTAAACCTAAAGTCTTTGAAAATGGAATAAGTTATTACGAAACGCGTTCAGGCGTTGAGTCAGACTAGAAATAAAGATGAATTTTGGAGAAATGATTTTTCAATTACCATTGATTTTTCAATTACTTGAAATATATATATATATATATATATATATATATATATATATATATATATATATATATATATATATATATTCAAATTAACTTATATAATCTGAGAATAGGTCACAATTATATGACTGGAACTTAACAAATCAACCCACGTATGGAGAGACAAGAAAGTGACGTTTCGGTCCGTCCTGGAACGTTATGTGACCACGTTTCGGTCCGTCTCCTTGACCCATAACAGGTCCCTTAACCTTGAAGATCCCGGACGGACCAAAACGTCGTCACTTACTTTATATATATATATTATATATATATATATATATATATATATATATATATATATATATATATATATATATATATATATATATATATATATATATATATATGTCTAGCCTACGCTTGAAATACTCCAGTGATCCCACGTGTATTATGTTGACAGGTAAGGTTAGTTAGATTAGGTCAAACAGCTGGTGGCTGTGACACCACCACCAGAGCCACGCCACCAGCAGCTGGCGGTAATGACAACCCCCCCCCCCCAACAGCTGATGGCAAGTCGTGGGAAAACTCAGCGGCTTCTGAAGTTGACGGTTGAGTGGGACTTGAGGTCAAGGCGCGGGCAAGTGAATAACGGGGTCAAAGTGACGGGGGAAAGTAGGGCTTACGGAGAGTGGCGACACCTCCTCCGACAGTAGGACGCGACAGTAGGGCAGTGATAGTGAGACATTTACCGCGGAACGACTTAACTGTATATAGTTCACCCAGTTTTTTAAGCACTCAAATGGGATGTAATACACAAATATTACTGACGCCTGCTTAGGTATTTGTAATATAATTATTATTACATATATTATTATTCGTGTTAAACTCATTTACAAGGAGTAATAAAGTCTGAAGCAAGCGGATAAACAACCACAGTTAATGTTCAATAGGTTCTAAGACCCAAATTAAAAAAAGTGAGGATTTACCATGTCCTAAACATGACTCGTCACTTGCCAAGGTTAAGGGCGATCGAGGCCGTTTTCACGTACTCATCCCAGTCAGTCACCAGCCACACCCAACAGTACTTAACCTGACAAAGCGTGTTATCCACGCGACGCCCACCGTAACACTTATTATGAAAGAAACAGCGGGAAGCGCAGCAGGAAATCGAGAGAGTGGGAGGGGGCGCCTGGAGAACCCCCTTCCTATCCCAGTACACCTGGCAACACTTCCTTTCCTATTCTGGTGATATGTTCCTGTCCTGTTGCCAGGGAAAGGGGACCCCCATTACCGGGCTAGCATAGAGTCAATCCTGCCGGCAAGGTAAGCAGTGGACGCGGCAGGGAAGTCCAATCCCAGCGGGACTTGACCGGAGCCAGTATCAACAGGACTTGACCGGAGCCAGTATCAACAGGACTTGACCGGAGCCAGTATCAACAGGACTTGACCGGAGCCAGTATCAACAGGACTTGACCGGAGCCAGTATCAACAGGACTTGACCGGAGCCAGTATCAACAGGACTTGACCGGAGCCAGTATCAACAGGACTTGACCGGAGCCAGTATCAACAGGACTTGACCGGAGCCAGTATCAACAGGACTTGACCGGAGCCAGTATCAACACAGCAAGAAGCGGTGACAGTTGGCCGCGGGCATCAAGCGACCAACACAGCGATTTATGGCGTCATTCGGCTTGGGAATTTTGTAATTTTCGTTTTTCATACCCGGAAGATTTCCAGATGTTCTCGGGATACATTTTGTTATGCGGAGTGCTTGTGTGTGTCGCTGTGTCGTCCGGTGCGCTCCTCGCCTCACTCTGGCTCCCATGGTTCCGTGTCGTCGCTGACCCGCCCGCCACACGCTTGTAACCCGCGTCTCTGGTTCCACGCGCCTCTTGTACTCCTCGTATCTGGTTCCACTCTTGTTCCACTATATTAAGTAGCTTATTAAGTTCTAAGCTGACCTTCTCATTATGTTCTTGGGTTACCTCGAAGACCAACACTCACACACACACACACACACACACACACAATGGGACCATTGAGGCGGGACCAAAGAGCCAGAGCTCAACCCCCGCAAACACAACTAAGTGAGTACACACACGCAATCACGCGTCATCAGTCGGACGTATATGCACGAGTACACGCTCTAATTACTCACTACACAAACCAAACACAATCGCCTTCACGCAAGCTTGCACTGAAACACACACACACACACAAGCACACACGTTCACACAATGGGACATTCGAGGATCATTATAGTTCCAATCCGGCTGGCATACCGCAGGTCTTGGAAAACCCGCGCCGATTACCGCCGCGTTCTATTGTTAGTAGGGCGCCCTTCATGCACACTCTTCCCGGATTACCTGTGGCTGGATCCTCTCTCTCTCTCTCTCTCTCTCTCTCTCTCTCTCAAGATCAGTATCCTGTTTCCGGAGCGCTTCGGATAGGGGTCAAGCGGGGCACATCCTCTACATTTCTGAAATATTCCAGATGGAACCGTGCGGTGGGACTTCCCACTCTGCGCCACGAGAGCTGATTTGAATCTCTTGAGCAATGATGACCAGACCACACACTAGAATGCGAAGGGACGACGACGTTTCGGTCCGTCCTGGACTATTCTCAAGTCGATTGAGAATGGTCCAGGACGGACCGAAACGTCGTCGTCCCTTCACATTCTAGTGTGTGGTCTGGTCAACATACTTTAGCCACGTTATTGTGACTCATCGCCTGCTCTTGAGGAAGGTTGAGCTGGTTTTAACCGTATCTGGTATGGTGTCTTGCTGAGAGGGGGACCTCTCCCTCGGGTCCTCGATAAAAACCCCGGCGGGGTCATTTGTAGAACCACCCACTGGTTATGGAAGATGTATGACAGGGTCTGGGGTAGGTCCCCGGGGTTTTCATTCTCCCTGGGACCTCCCTCTGGGGCTTCTATTCTCCCTGGGACCTCCCTCTGGGGCTTCTATTCTCCCTGGGACCTCCCTCTGGGGCTTCTATTCTCCCTGGGACCTCCCTCTGGGGCTTCTATTCTCCCTGGGACCTCCCTCTGGGGCTTCTATTCTCCCTGGGACCTCCCTCTGGGGCTTCTAGTCTCCCTGGGACCTCCCGCTGGGGCTTCTATTCTCCATGGGACCTCCCTCTGGGGCTTCTATTCTCCCTGGGACCTCCCTCTGGGGCTTCTATTCTCCCTGGGACCTCCCTCTGGGGCTTCTATTCTCCCTGGGACCTCCCTCTGGGGCTTCTAGTCTCCCTGGGACCTCCCTCTGGGGCTTCTAGTCTCCCCGGGACCTCCCTCTGGGGCTTCTAGTCTCCCTGGGACCTCCCTCTGGGGCTTCTATTCTCCCTGGGACCTCCCTCTGGGGCTTCTATTCTCCCTGGGACCTCCCTCTGGGGCTTCTAGTCTCCCTGGGACCTCCCGCTGGGGCTTCTATTCTCCTTGGGACCTCCCTCTGGGGCTTCTAGTCTCCCTGGGACCTCCCTCTGGGGCTTCTATTCTCCCTGGGACCTCCCTCTGGGGCTTCTATTCTCCCTGGGACCTCCCTCTGGGGCTTCTAGTCTCCCTGGGACCTCCCTCTGGGGCTTCTAGTCTCCCCGGGACCTCCCTCTGGGGCTTCTAGTCTCCCTGGGACCTCCCTCTGGGGCTTCTATTCTCCCTGGGGACCTCCCACTGGAGTCTAGGAAGACACCTATCAGGGTTTGATGGAATTTCCCCACTTGAAAAGGTTATGATGCAAAATTACATACAATGTTCTCTCGTTTAAGAACAGATGAACATTTTGAATAGACGCGTTTACCAATGTCTTACATGTGCGTGTGCGTGTGTGTGTGTGTGTGTGTAGGAAACATGTCAGCTGTGTCAAGATGATGAGTTGATGAAAGCTGACGAGCGATGAGGGAGATACTCACCACCCGGACCTTCCCCAACCTTCATCAAAGAGACTCTTCTGAAAGCTAATTCATGTTGAGAGGCCGGCTGACTCTGCTCTTGAATCATGAGTACACACACACGTGTGTGTGTGTGTGTGTGTGTGTGTGTGTGTGTGTGTGTGTGTGTGTGTGTGTGTGTGTGTGTGTGTGTGTGTGTGTGTGTGTGTACCTTCACTATGCACCCTGGTTCCTAAGCTGCACACACTTGACACAAACAACTAATAACTAGTTAAACCCATAAACATATGTTTGACTATATTCGGTGTTGCATGTGCTACGCCATACCAGTTGGACGCTCAACATAGCCATGTTTGGCGTTAGTAATTGAGTAACGTTACCTCAGACGAGTACCAACTGAGTTACAGTCCTGAGTAACGAATTCCTCCTGGTAGGTAACGACGATGACGTCTCGGATTAAAGCTCCAATTGCAATCACGTACTCACCTAATTGTACTCACCTAGTTGTGCTTGCGGGGGTTGAGCTCTGGCTCTTTGGTCCCGCCTCTCAACCGTCAATCAACAGGTGTACGTGATTGCAATTGGAAGCTCCAATTGCAATCACGCAATCAATCACCTGGTTGTTGTCACCGGAGGCGACTATAGGCTAGTGTGGCCCTCTCCACCCCCCCTTCTCCACATCCTCATCCTATGGGTGATGGGTTATTATGCCCCCCTCCCCCACCCCTACCTACCCCTCCCCCATATATCCATCCTCTCCTCTCACCCTT